>NW_006382996.1:854973-867081 GCF_000327345.1 Myotis davidii
CTCAGTCTCCCCACCTTTGCTCCCGCCCTCATCTTCCTCCCGTTCCTCATCGCTGTCCAGCAGTTGTCGCTTCTTGGGTGCCACTTCCGGCTGCTCTTTGACACCAGCGATCTCTGCCTCTGAAATGACCATAAGAAGCGTAAGATGAGGGAATGGGCCCCATACTATCAGAATACTCTACCAGCTTCTAGAGCAGCGGTTCTCAGCCTGTGGGTCATGACCCCTTTGGGGGTTGAACGACCCTTTCACAGGGGTCGCCTAAGACCATTGGAAAACACATATATAATTACATATTGTTTTTGTGATTAATCGCTATGCTTGAATTATGTTCAATTTGTAACAATGAAATTGGGGGGTCACCACAACATGAGGAACTGTATTAAAGGGTCGTGGCATCAGGAAGGTTGAGAACCACTGCCTAGATCAACATGGCGGCCGCACAGTGAGTCCTCAATAGGTGGCCCTGCTATTACCCGCTAGGGACACCAGGCCGGCTTTCCTTTTCCGGGCTAACAGGAGGGCCCTCAGGGCTTGTGCTCGGTCTTCCTTCTGGTGCTCCTCCTCGGGGGCTTGCTCTCCAGGGACTTTCGGGTCTAGCCCTGGCCGAAGTGTTCCCTCTTCCTCTGCGTGACTCAAAGAAGCTGCTACCCTCCGGAGCTGGGTGGGACTCAGCTTGGCTGGAATTCGCCAGAAGGTTTCCTACAAGGACAAAGAAGTTGAAAATAAGAGACTTTAATATTATTCACTGAGTAACTATGAACCTGCACTGGTGAAGATCCACAACGGTTATGAACGTACTGCTTATTCACCCAATATATGCCCAACATCTAGCATGCTGTCTGCTACATTAACAAGTTGTCAGTAATATAGTTGTTAATTGAATACATGTATCCTGGGGGGGTCTAAAAAGGTGAATCAGATATGATCCCTCCCTCAAGGAACTTACAATCTAATGGGAGGGAAAAAAAATCACTGTAGTCTAACACCACAGGATTGGGGCTGTATCAAGGAAATGAACAAATTTCAGTGGCCAAAGTGATTACTTTTGCATCAGGGATAGAAAGTGAGAGACATTGCTTCTCTGGGGAGGTGAGGACTGAACTGACTCTCCAAGGTTGGGTGTGTTGGAGCTTCCAGGAGAGGGGCTGGCATGATCAAGTGTTTGGAGTATGAAGTAGTCCACGATGACTATGGAGTAAGGTAGGTATGTGGGTGCCGTGAAGCTATAAAAATTGACCAAATCTATACCTTAAAAAGATAACTAAGGGGGCAGCGTGGAATATGGACTTTAGTGGAAGAAGAAACTGGAGAGGAAGACTAGCAGAACAGCTGCTGCAGAGTCTCGGTCAGCAAAATGAGGAGGTATATTTTGAAATAGCACCAACACAACTTGGCTGCCACTGTGACTGGTGCATTTACCTGCTCAGAGGCAGGAGGCCGAACCCCTAGCTTGCGCAACAGCTGCTGAAACTGCTCGTTTTCCATTGCTTCTTCATTTTCTTCCGTCAGCGGCACCAACGGAACTGCCTGGGAGCAGCCTAGAAGGGGTCCACAGTCATACGGTAAAGATGTGAAGAAAGACCTGGTCCTCTCTCCCAGGCCAGCCGCTCCAAAGCCCCAGTCCCGCTGAAACCATCATTTACCCACTCACCATCCTCTTCCCGGTCGTTTGCTGCTTGAACCAGGCAGTTCTGGAGCCACAGGAGAGGAGCAGAAAAGCCTACGGGAAAGAGGGAAACTTGACCTTGGCCCATGTGCAGAAACCCCCCTCCACTCGAGACTCCTCGCCCAGCCCAAGCCCTCACCTTCCTGACGCAGGCTTTGCCCAAGGTTTCCAGTGGACAGGACTGAGCTCCCCGGGAGGGTTTGTTCTGCTTCTGAGCACTCCTCTTTCTCCTCATTCTCTTCACTATCTTCCTCTGACAGGTTTTCCTCTTCTTCCAGATCTTCCTGGCAAAAATCTTTCGGGGACTCCGCTCCATTAGGCTGAAATTCAACGGGGGTGGGAAATGAAAGGAGACAAGGTGAGGAACTGAGTGGAGTCCTTTGGTTCGGGGTGGACCTAGTCAGAACAGCCCGAAGCGGGAAGATCCTGGGGGGGGGCTACCTCTATGGAGCACTCAGGGAGGGTGGTCCCACGCCAGCAGAGCCAGGGGTAGATTATTACCGAGCCCGAAGGTGCCGACTTCTTCCGGCGTTTCTTGTATAGCTCCCGCCGCTCAGCCACCAGCCCCAGAGCCAGCAGCTTATCCACTATTCGGGCCCGTGAGCGTTTGGCTGTGATATTCTTCATGATATGACCCAGGACATCTATAAAGAAGGAAGTGTGAACACAAGAGCAGCAGAGGGAAGAGAAATAAAGGCAATCGGAGGAAAGAGGCTGGCTTGATTCACTCAGAGATGATACCACAAGTATAGTGAGTGGGCAGAAGGGATGGGACAAGCCTTACTGGGGAACAGGAGGCAGGGGGGGAGACATGGACAGCGCGGCTCTCCTCTCAGAGGTTCCCTGAACTTCTACCTCACTTACCATCTGAGGCCTGGAACTCCTCAAAAAGCCGCTGCAGCTCCAGCTCCTGATCTTCTGTCCACAGTACGATGTGGGTTCCTTTCCTGTTGAGGAAGGTGTCGGTGGGAGAGGCGGCCGAGGCAGCGAACAGAGGATTCCCCATCTCAGTTCCCTCCAGAA
Source organism: Myotis davidii (assembly GCF_000327345.1). Classification (NCBI taxonomy): domain Eukaryota; kingdom Metazoa; phylum Chordata; class Mammalia; order Chiroptera; family Vespertilionidae; genus Myotis; species Myotis davidii. The sequence continues at coordinate 857,663 of NW_006382996.1, forward strand.
CATGTGCCCTACCTTTGAAAGTCCTTGACACTGTCAGCCAGTCCCAGTCGCACCAGGTGGTGGACGACCTGCTTACGCGTCCGAGGAGCAGTTCTCAGGTGCGCCAGTATGGTGTCCACCACATCCTGACCTGAGGTGGAGCAGTGAGGCAGTAAAGAGGGGTCCGGAGCTCAGGCTGCCCTCCTCATACACTCTTCAGATCCCAAGGCCTCATACCTTCCACATCCTTATGGGCAAGGTACAGTTCCTGAAGCTGGGCCTCCTCCTCTGGGCTCCACGCGGGAGGCTTACGACCAGAAGATCTAAACGGGGAACGGAGAGGGGAAGCTTGTAGGCTATGGGCCCAAAAGAGGAGACCGAGGGTCTTCTCTGGTTAGTTGTAAAAGGAACAAGAAGGACAACACAGGTACCTCAGAGGAGCCAGCCAGCAGAGGCCTACGATGTGCTTCCTTCCCCCACTTTCATCCCACTTAACCCAACAGTCAAACTAAGAGATTTTCCGGGTTGGGCCTATGGAACCTGACACTGCAGGGACCAAGAGCATTATGGGAAAAAGAAAGAAATGTGCAAGGAGGGGAGCTGCGACACTAAGGAAAAGAGGCCAAACACTTCTATGAATCCTCATGATTCGCCAGCACATTCCAGGTTCTCCCTGGGGGCCACTCCACTCCCAACTGACCCCCTCCCGCTCCCCCAAGAAGCTCTGGAGGAGGACACTAGAGTAGCAGGAGACTGAGGCTCCAGTCCCATTCTTCTCTTGGGCGACCTGTGGTAAAGCACTTCGCCTTCAGGGCCCGTTTTCTCAGCTACGCAAGGGAAAAAGGTTGCACTAACTGATGTGCACGCCCTTCCAGCTTTGACACTCGGTGACTGTGTCACCCACCCCTACGGCCCATCCTGGAGCTCACCCGCCGTCCAGGGAGCCATAGCCCTCGGTCATCTCTCGAACCACGGAAGTGTTCTTCCAGAACAGCAGCTCCACAAAGGCTTTCTGGTTGGCTGCAGCCAAGGCAAAGAACTTGCCCAGGACGTATTTTGCAAAAGTCACTAGCTCCTGCGGGAGAGGGAGGCTGCTGTGAGGCCTCTCACCTCAATGCAGACACAGTCAGGCCCTCTAAGTATTTTCTCGGCACCTGTTCCCAGCTGCCCCTCCTCACTCGGACTCTCTTCTATGCCCCCGCACCGAGCTCCCTCCACCAGACTGCCTACTTCCTCACCGTTCTCTCAGCTCTCAGCCGTCGATCCCACTCAGTGCCACCCCAGGACTCCCCTAAGCCTCCAGACCGCCATTCCTTAGTATCCCCTCACTTTGTAGGCCCCAGCGGCAGGGTCACTAAGCAGACGATTGAAGAGGCAAAAGAGTGAGAGCTGGAAAAGAAGGGCTTCCATTTTGAGGTCGTGGGCCAAACGGTGCAGCATCTTGACGATGCAGTGGTTAGTGTGGGCGCTGTTCTGCCTGTAACCCCGCAGCAGCAGCACGTAGGCGCGGATGACAGTGGAGCTGGCAAAGCTGCACCGAGAGGGAAGGAGAGAAGGTCGGCATAAGACACTGCTCACAGCCCCACGCTCTCCTTCCTGGGACCACGCAGTCCTCTCGGCTCGCACCGTTTCAGGTAGTCCAGAAAATTAAATTCTTTCTCCGACACCTGGACCACTTGCAGTTCTTCCTCCTCCTCCTCCTCCTCTTCTTCCTCTTCCTCCTCTTCCCCTCGTTCCTCTGGCGCCCGCTGCCCTACAGGAAGAGTGACGATTGCTGGGTCTCTGGTACTAGAGAGAGCTAGAAGCAGGGCGATGTGCAGGGATGGGGACTCACGGGGCAGCGGGGCACAGAGGATTTGTTTCAGCAGCTGGATCTCCTCCTCTGGGGAAATGTCTTGAGAGCCAAACACATCTCCTTCTGGCCAGACCTCTCTGGAACAGAGCGAAAAAAAGGCTTTAATCAGAGGGAATCTGAGTTATAATTTGAAGTGGGAGAAGGAATTTAGACTTATTTGTCAGCTGGAAAAAGAATGCAAACTATTATCTCAAAGAAGCAACGAAGACTCTAGGGAAATTTTTTCTCATAAGCCACAGTGCAATGAAAATCACATAAGAACAAATGCAGCCCTAGCTGGTTTGGTTCAGTGGATAGAGGGTTGACTCGCGGACTGAAAGGTCCCAGATTCGATTCTGGTCAAGGGCACATACCTTGATTGCAGGCTTGATCTCTGGCCTGCCCTGGTTGGGGCACGTGCAGGAGGCAACCAATTGATGTGTCTCTCTCATATCGATGTTTCTCTCTCTGTCTCTCTCCCTCCCTTCCACTCTCTCTAAAAATCATGAAAAAATATCCTCCAGTGAAGATTAACAAAACAAAAAAGAACAAATGTAAACAATCTAAATGTTTGACACATGGTTAAATGGATGTACATACTCACACAATGATGTTTGAAATCCATTTTTAAATCCTCACCCAAGAGTATGTTTGGGTTGTTTTTTTTAATTGATTTTAGAGAGAGGAAGGGAGAGAGAAAGAAACATTGGCTGGTTGCCTCCTATTCATACCCCAAGCAGGGATCAAACCCAAAACTCAGGTATGTGCCCTGACCAGGAATCGAACCCGCAACCTTGTGATGTACAGATGACACTCCAACCGAGCCACCCAGCTAAGGCAATAATGGTGTTTTAAAGCCAATAACAATTACAGAAATGTATCTGATGAGAAATGATGCTCATGATATACTGAGGAATGAAAAAAATACTATATATCAGTATGTGCAATAATTCATTTTTTAAAAAGAAGTTGTAGATGATATGTCTACATCTAACACAGAGGGAAAAACTCTGGATGGTAACTCATCAAAATGTTAATGATGGATTTGGAATATGAGGAAACAAAAAATACCCTGCCGGGAGAGCAAAAAACAAAACAAACAAACAAAAAAACACATCCAAAAATATGAAGATAGTGTAAAGGAGCCTTTGTGACAACTTCAAGGGTACCAACATTTGCATTATGGGGATGCCAGAAGGAGAAGAGAACAAGGTATTGAAAATCTATTTGAAGAAATAATGACAGAAAACTTCCCCTACCTGGTGAAAGAAATAGACTTACAAGTCCAGGAAGCACAGAGAGTCCCAAACAAAAGGAACCCAAAGTGGCCCATACCAACACACATCATATTTAAAATGTCAAAGGTTAAAGACAAAGAGAGAATCTTAAAAACAGCAAGAGAAAAGTAGTAGTAAGAAGAAAAAAAGATAAAAATATGAACAATAAAATGGCAATAAATACATGTCTATCAACAATTGAATCTAAAAATCAAAATAAAAGCACAAGGAATCTAATGAACAAAATAAACTGATGAATTAAAATAGGAATTAGAGGCATAAAAACATGGAACAGGCTGTTAATCTCAGAGGGAAGGGGGAGGGAGGAGCGGGAAGAGGTTAACCAAAGAACTTACATGCAAATATGCATTACCTATGGACACAGACAACAGAGTGGTCTGGGGCAGGGTGGGAACTGGGTGGAGGGCGGGGAAAAGGGGAACATCTATAATACTCCCAACAATAAAGATTTTTTTAAAATGCTAATAAACAGCTATCTTTGCCTCATAGATTACCTTTATTCCCCCCACCCCATTAACTGTACTTTCTGTTTCTGTTTTATTGAACAAAACCACCCAACAGACCAATCAAAACTCCCCAGGGCTGTCCTGGCCGGTGTGGTTCAGTTGGTTGGAGCATCATCCCATACACCAAAAGGTGGCGGCTTCAATTCCCAGTCAGGGCATATACGCAGGTTGCAGGTTCAATTGGGAGGTAACCGATCCATGTTTCTCTCTTTCTCTCTCCCCCCACCCTTCCCTTCCTCTAAGATTAAAAAAAAAAATCCTCCCCAAGACTTAGTACTCAGTCCAGAGCCCCAGTACTTCAGATGAGACTTCTCTCTTTTGAAGACTGAGGACCTATAACAGTAAAAGTCTCCCTTTGCCCCCAAAAGCCAAGAGCTGGAACCGGGAGGATGGGTGGGCAGGGTTCTTACCGGGCAGACCTAAGGAGAGTCAGGGCCTGTGGGGCCTGGTTAGCCAGCAGACAGTCTTGGATCCGCACCATGGCTTCTGCCCGCTGCTCCTCCACTGGCACCTCTGAGGCTGCATCAAAGGGAACCATGGAGTCCAAACTGAGCTCAGGATCCTAGAGCGAGATTAAGGCTATGGGAACAGAGAAGGAAACCCAGGCAACCAACCCATAGCACTACCCTGAGAAAGACAGGGCTTCTGCAACCACCTACCTGGGCACAGCACTGCAGCTGCTCGGCCAGGGATGGCCACAGGGCCTCCAGGTCCCCTGGGCTGCGGGGAACATTACCAGAAGCAACAGGCTTCTTTTTCTTCTTCCTCTTCTTTCGTTTGTTCTATGGAAAAAGCTGTGTTAGAATGGCAGGAGGGCTAAGGAAGCCTTTCCCCATCAATGTCTTCTCTGTTATTAATTAACTAGAGGCCCAGCGCACGAAATTCATGCACGGGTGGTGTCCGTAGGCCTGGCCTGCGATCAGGGCCGATCTTCCCCGGCAGCTGGCCCTGCCCCCTACCATTGCTGCTGTTGCTGCAGTCACCCTCTGTGTGTGGGGCAATTGGCAGAGCTACCAGGGCGCCAGCACTGCCCGAGTCAGCTGCCACCCACCCCTGGTTCCCAGTTCCCCATCATGCGATCATAGCCTGCTGGCTGGGGGGTGGAACCAAGAGGTTGGCCATTCCCACCTGCTCGCCGGCCCTGCTCCCCACCGCCACCGGTCACCCTCTGTATGTGCGGTGACCGGTGGGATGATCAGGGCCCTGGTGGACACGCCACCACCCACGACCGTACCCCCATTCCCCATTGGGCCATCGGAGCCTGCCTGCCAAGGGGAGGGACGGAGAGGTTGGCCCACAGGCCCCAATCAGGCGATTGGGGCCTGCGGGCAGGGGACAGCTTCTGTGTTGAACATCTGCCCCCCTGGTGGTCAGTGCACATCATAGCTGACTGGTTGTTCCGCCATCTGGTCAATTTGCATATTATGCTTTTATATATATAGATTAGATGTCTGAATTAATCATTCACGAGTGACCACTATATGCTACTCAAAGGCAATGGGGAAGCAACAGTGAACAGCACATTTCCTTGCCCTTAAGGAGCTTACAGTCCAGTGGGGGAGACAGGTGAATCAGGTTTCAGTGGGGACAGGACCTAGAATGTGGCTGAGCAGAAAATGCCATAGCAAAACATAGGAACTGCACTTGACTCACTTATTGGGGTAGGATTTCCTAAAAGCAGTGACGTCAAGCAGAAGTTTATAGAACAGATTTGCTATGAGGATAAGAAACTCTACATGAAAAGGCTTTGTAAATTGCAAAGCACCTTGTAAAAACAGCCTGCAATTTTTTCTCCTGAAAAGCAGGAGCGAGAGTCAATGCCCTGTCCTGCCCCTCCAAGGCATGGCTGTGAACCAGTCTTGTGTGGCAAATAGGATGAACTATGGAGGCCTTAAGGTCAGACCCTGTTCAAGGAACTTAAAGTCAAACACAGCAAAGGTTAAGAGCTTGAGATTTGGAATCCAGCATCTCTGGAGTTAAGTACTGACACTTGGCCATTGACTAGTTAACTTTGAACAAGTTTTTAACCACTTCGTGCGTGTGGCCTAGTACTGGTGTGAGTATTACAAGAAAACTAGCACAACGTCTGACATACAGTAAACACCCGATAAAGGACATCACTGATTACTGCTGATAATACAATAGAATCCTGAGTTTTAAAACATCTTCTAGGAACGTCTCATTGATATTACTGCCCCTTTCAAGTCCAGTTCTGACTGAACTTGAAGCTTTAGCAGATAGAATTACAGGAAAACTTTTACAAAGCAGAGACCCTGAACGTCTATGGGATACAAATTTCTTGAGGTTTTCTTCTTGTGCCAGACTTTTCACTTACATGTCACTTCAGGCTCATGGGTAATCTTACAACCAACTTTAGGACTACGGAGACTGACACGAGCAGCTGGAGTTATTCTAACGGTAACTAATACAGGAAGAGATCCCAGGCCTTCTGACTCAATGTAAGGCTCTTTCCATCTCACAACAGTGCTTCAGAAGTACAACCAGAAAATATCGCAGCACAATCACTAAACTCTAATATTATGAATCCCTAGGGTTTCTGTGCTTATTAGCACCTAGTAAGTGTTCCAGAAATGTTCCATGAATGAATTAAGACATTTACGGTCCATCAGGGATTGATCGAATGAAAAAGGAAACGACAGTAGACTCCACTATCAAGTCTCTTCAACAAATCTCTGGCCCTCTTAGTTCAGAGTGGTTCTAACAGGTCAGCTGAAGCTACAGGAAATGTGAGGAGGAGAAAGAAGGCCTGTCCTCCCCTTTTCCCTCCCATCTCTTTCCACACCGGGGACTGCCCAGTACCTGCACCACCAGGTTCCCTCGGCTCCGACAAAACCGCTCCAACATCTTGAGGAAGAGATGGGTGGTTTCCACCAGGTCGATAAGGAAAGAGCGGGGCTGGCATCGCTCGTCGAACTTTCGAAAGAGTGCCAGGAACAGCTCTCGATACTCCATAACATAGAAAATGTTGTCTAGAAACGGGGTAGAAAAAAGACTGGAAGGACTGGACTGGAAAGTTTAGGAAAAGGAGATGGGTGAAGCTGGGACCAGGAAGAGTAAAATGCTGGTCAAGAAATGGGGAGGGCCAGGATCAGAGACCAAGCCAGGGCCTCACTTTTGATGATGCGGCTGCTCTCCCTCACAGCCTCCTCTGGCGACACGTCCATCTCATTCACTGTGGCCAGAAGCTCCTGATAGGCCTTCAGAGCCAGGTGCATCCTGGGAGTTGAGGGAGACAGGAGGACAACTTAGGACATAGGCTCATGGTAACAGTACCACCCCCCCCCGCCCAATAATGTCATCAAAACCAGAATGGGCCAGCCAGTCCTTGCCCCCCAGCCTGACCACCTTAATCCTAAAACGCAAGAGAAAGTACCACCCAGAGTCCAGGTGTTCAGGTTCCTGGCCTGGCCAATGTGTCCAGCTGACTCCCATTCTCACCCCACTCACCGGCGTGCCCAGGAGGCAGCTTCCTTGCGGTCAGTCAGCATCATCTCATAGTAGTTGGTGAGGTTCTGCTCAATGAAGTGGAAGGTTTGGACACTGAGGGTCTCGGAGACCAGGCCTGGCTTGAAGGAGGCAGCCCGGTTGAAGGCCATGAAGAAAGCCAAGGCCCACATGTAATAGGTCTCGTCGTGCTGCTGAGCTTTCTCCCGAAGCAGGTTATCCTAGCGTCCAGGGGAAAAAGACCATTCCATGACCTCGGGGCTTCCCATTTCCTCCTGTCCTGTGATAATGGGAGGGACCCTGGACACGACCATACACTATTCCAGGATCCACAATTTCCAAGCCTCTCTCCTCCTCCCTAGGATCTCCACATTCCTTTCCCCTTCATCTGGAGTGATTTCTTGAGAGACTTTTAACTTGCTCCTCTTCTGACATTTTCACCATCTCTGAAGAGCACCCTATACTCTTCCCACCTCCCAGTCCACACTCCAGGGTCAGCTCCCCATAGGCTCCTCCCAGTTGCCCTTCGTGCCCACCACGACCCCGTGACCTCTCCACTCCATCCTTCCTGGCGCTCACCTTCACCAGGCCCATGAGCCGGTTGTAACAGTTCTCCAGGAACTCCGAGCAGAAGTCTCTGAGGAAGAGCCTCACGTTGAGGGCAGAGCGGCGCTGAACGGACAGCTCCCGGGCAGCCTGGCGACGTTTAGGCACCCTTCGAGGCTGCTTTCCCAAGTCGGAACTGTAGTTTCGGAGCTAGGGGTATGGGCTGGGGATTAGAATCATTCCTAACCGCCACCCTCTGCTTGCAGATCTTCCCACATCCCTGGTTCTGCAGTTTTCTCAAAAGAAACTCTTAGAGAGTACTCTCTTCTGGGCCGAAGTGAAGACAGAGGTGGAGACAATAAAGCCAGAGGCTCTGGTTCTCCTAACAGAGGGTCTTTACCTCCAGAGACGCTGACCCTCCGTAGGCTCCCCAACTCCACAGCATGGAGCCCCACCCCAGATGGGAGCATACGCACATTGTGGAGACCTTTGTGAAAGATGAGGTCCCTCTCGCCAATGGATTTCAACCCCTGGACAATGTAGGAGCCCCCAAATCGAGAATGCCTGCAGTGAAAACAAAATCCAAAAACATGCAGGGTGATTCCTCAATTCTCTGGAAGTTTTATCCCCATTTCACTTTCATCAGCACATCAGGGCGTGTTGTTACTACAACATGGTATCTGGCCTCCACGGTCTGAGAAGTTGGCTCAGGCCCTCAGCACTCCAGGGAAGGAACGGGCACACGGCTAGAGCAGCTCCCAACACCCACCTGTTGCCGCGCTGAAGGGCTCGAGTCTTCTTTTCTGCCATCTCTCGCTGGCGCAACACCTCCAGCTCCGCCACATCGGTGCTCCGCTCCTGGGCTAAGCGTCCCTGTCCTACTCCTGCCAGCTGCTCAGGGTTCTACGTTTGGAACAAGGAGGAAAGAGTCAGAGGGATGGCCATTCCTTATTCTGAGTCCACGCCTACTGGTGGCAGAAAGAATGAACACAATAGGATTGTGGATGGAACCCCATACTCAAGACATGGCTATTCTATGTGTCACCACCTTCCCCCGGAGAGTTCAGGCATTATTACAAGAACAATTCTGGCCGCGTCGCAGAAGAGTACATGGGCAAAGGGACTGGGGCAACAGGCCAGGGTCTCACCTGGTCACGAAACATAAGGGAGATGATCTCTAGCACGTGTAGGCTCCACTGCTGCTCAGTGGGCGAGCTGGCCAGGAAGAGGAGCAGGTCGTCCAGGCCACTGAGATGAATTGCCCAGAGCAGTTGGTCATGGACGCTGGCGTCGTCATCGATCCTCTGAGCAGTGAGGGGTGAGGAGAGAGAGGGAGGCCAGTTGGTTCCATGGCCCTGCCTTGAGGTTCTCTAACTCATTCTTTTTTTAAAAATATATTTTATTGATTTTTTACAGAGGAAGGGAGAGAGATAGTTAGAAATATCGATGCGAGAGAAACATCCATTAGCTGCCTCCTGCGCGCCCCCTACTGGGGATGTGCCCACAACCAAGACCAGGCATGTGCCCCCAACCAGGAATCCAACCATGACTTCCTGGTTCATAGGTTGGTGCTCAGCTGGTGAGTCACACTGGCTGGGCATGACTGGCTATTTTAATTCGTGAGAAGTCTAAGTTAGTTTTTATTAGAAGGGGATAGAAAGGAAAGGAGATGATATTTTTAAACATTGAGAGTCAGATGGAAAAAGATAAGGAAGAGCAGAGGAGTGAAGGGGCGAAGTGGGTAGGGCTGCAGGAGTGGTGATATGGCTGCCACCTCACAAGGGCTCCTGG
>NW_006382996.1:867141-876225 GCF_000327345.1 Myotis davidii
GCAATCTCCGGCGTTAACCTATGCCGCCATCTTCGGTTCTCTATCTTATTGATTTTTTAGAGAGAGGAAGGGAGAGGGATAGAGAGTTAGAAACATCGATGAGAGAGAAAGATCGATTCAGCTGCCTCCTGCGCGCCCCCTACTGGGGATGTGCCCACAACCAAGATACATACCCTTGACCGGAATCGAACCTGGGACCCCTCAGTCCGCAGGCCGACGCTCTATCCACTGAGCCAAACCGGCTTCAGCTCCAACTCATTCTTTGACCAAGGTCCCCCGAGATTTGTCAGGAGACAGAAAAACAAACAAACACACAAACAAAACAGAAAAGGACAGCTCAACCCAAACAAACACAAGGTTTCAGACAACCCAAGACCCTTTCTCACCTTTTCCTGATCCAGGTCGGCTGGGACGTGGAGAATATTTCTGACCAGCAGCAGGATCCGCTCAATCAGCAAGTTGTCTTCCTCCTGCCGTTCCTCCCAGCCCTAGTCAGAAGGAGAGTTAGAGGAAGAGACTCTCTGTGGAAGGCAGGCAACATCTACCCTGGCTGGGGGACCGAGGCACAGAGGAGGATCAGTACTAAAAGGAAAGAAAAGAGCTCACTCTCGCTACAGCAGCGGTTCTCAACCTGTGGGTCACGACCATCGGAAAACACATATAGCATATCAGATATTTACATTACAATTCGTAACAGCAGCAAAATTACAGTTATGAAGTAGCAACGAAAATAATTTTATGGTTGGGGGTCACCACAACATGAGGAACTGTATTAAAGGGTCGCGGCATTAGGAAGGTTGAGAACCACTGCGAGTATACCTGCATCTTTCCCCTCCCACGACATTCCCCGGGGCACGCACGCACTCTATCTGGAACACAGCACCTTCCCCCCTCTTCTTCCCTCCAGGTGCATACCTTTGCTTTCTCTCTCTCTCCTCAGTTCCCTTCTCTAGCCTCTGTAACTTATTTTCTGAGTGCAGCCCAGCTGGCTCACTCTTTCTACCTCTGTGACTTTCTAAATAAACCTTCGCTTGTATAGGGGGGAGGGGCGGGGCGGGGGAAGAAAAACTTCAATCAGCACTGAGGTAGCCAGAGACAGTGGACTGGACTATGTGTTCACAAGACTGGGACCATGTCTCTAACCTCAGCATGTCCCGACAATGCCCCAACTGGCGCTCTACCCGAAGGAGGCGCAAGGTGCTAACTGTCCTTGGGATCTTGGAAGGCGGAGACTCACTCACCAGCTGTAGCAGCTCATACAAGGTTTCACTGAGGACCCCAAAAGCCTTCTCACTGGCAAAGGCCTACAAAATAGAGGAATGGACCTTAAGTAGCTCCCACCCTCTCCTTCCCCACTGTCCCCCCAATTCTGCTGCAGGGACTCTAAAGGAGAACCTCACCTCTTTGTAGGCCTGCAAGTAAGCCAGCACCTGCAGATAATGGTGCCGGAAGCTGGGCTCCTTGGGCACACTGCCAAAACAGAGCAAGGCTGGCTGTGTCAAGTTCACCATCAGCCTAGGGAAACAACGAAGGAGGCAGAAGTTGTTAGGTTTCCTCGCCAGGCATAAACACCAAAATCCATCAGATCAAACATCAAGTGCTGGCACATGGTGCAAGTTAAAGAGCTTGGGGTGCAACAACCTGATAACGGCATCGAAGAGCGCCTTGTCCTGGCGGTGTTGGGTGAGGATGGGCAGAAGGTCACTCTGCAGGATCTGGGCGGCCCCCAGCTGCTGCCGCACATCTCGAGTCTCGTCCTCATGCCTCAGGTAGCGGATCAAATCCTTCACACTCTCTTCAGGGACAGAACAAACGCTTAGTGGACCCCTGGAAGGAGCTCCGCCCAGGCCCAAGTGCTTCTTATACACATGGCTTGGGAAATTCAACAGAACTCAACTCAAGCAATTTTTTTTTTTTACCTGTTTCCTCAAAAAGGTACTCACCTAAGCAATCTGGTTCCTTGTGGTAAGTGTCTCCCTCCAAGTACCCAAGGGCACTACATGTGGCTAGAAGTTCGCAGTTCATCGTGCATCGGTGGAGCAGCCAACAGAGATGTCAGGCGGGTGGAGACCGGGGAGATAAAAATGATGAGTCCTGCAGAGACAGGGAAAGGTAACGATTACAGGATCCTCTCCGTGAAAGGGAGAGGGGAACAGGGCAGGGCCCTGATGAGCACAGTATTCTGAACTAAATCTTCAAATGCTCACTTTAAAAAATATATATATATTTTATGGATTTCAGAGAGACAAAAGAAGAGGGAGAGATAGAAACATCAATGATGAGAGAGAATCACTGATTGGCTGCCCCCCGATCAGTGGTTCAAGCCCCCTACTGGGATCAAGTCTACAACCTGGATATGTGCCCTTGACTGGAATCGAACCTGGGACAACCCTTCAAGTCTGCAGACCAACGCTCTATCCACTGAGTCAAACCGCCTGAAGCTCAAATGCTCCACTTTTGTCAGAACCCAAAGTGCTATTCCCGGTCCCAGGGAAAGCTTTTAGTTAAGGTTTCTCTCTGATCAAAACCCAAGAGGCTCCAAGCCTAAGAATTAAGCACCTGCCCCAGGCTCTCACTTGTATCTGACACCATAGAAACAGTATGGTTCAAAGTCAAGGTAACCGAGTAGAAAGAAAGGTTGGTTAGAGAAAGGCACCAATTCGGAGACTTTCACCCTGAGAGCTCTGCAGCCTTTTGGAGGAAGCGGGGAATGAACTTCCCTCTCCCTTACATTGCCAGCCCCAGTCCCCTTCCACCTCCACTGTTACAGCTCCTATAAACCACAAGAGTGAAGAGAACCCAATCGCGCCACACCGTGACCCCACTTAGGATCTGATTTAGAGGCACTAGAATGCAAAAATGAAGCTCCTTCACTCTCCTCCCCAAATTTACTCTTAAATTGTGGTGATCTTCGTAGGAGCCACCATCTAACGCAGCGGTTCTCAACCTGTGAGTTGCGACCCCTTTGGCGGTTGAACGACCCTTTCACAGGGGTCGCCTAAGACCATCCTGCATATCAGATATTTACATTATGATTCATCACAGTAGCAACATTAACAGTTATGAAGTAGCAACGAAAATAATTTTATGGTTGGGTCACAACATGAGGAACTGCATTTAAAGGGCCAGAAGGTTGAGAACCACTGATAACGGATCGCTGAGGAAAAGAAGCAAACAGGGAATGGTGACGTGTCCTGTCACTGTCCCAGGACAACCAGCTTCCTTTTCTGAAGCATGCCACTTTTTAAAAATTAAGATCCCTACACTCTCCTCAGATAATCAAGTAAGCACAGGTCCAGGACCCTGGATGTTTTAGAACCTGACACTAATAACGCAGACACACACAAACACATTACATTCACTACCGGCTTCTGTGGAAAATGGGAAATATCCATCAATTATGTCCCCTTGGCACAATCCGCCATGCTGCTCTTGGCCGTGGCAGCTTCCTCTACAAAGACCACTCTCAGTTCCATACCCAGTTCCCCCCCAGGACATGGGCAGTGTCCGGGACTATGGCTCAATGCCTGATGTTATCGCCCAGATTCTGTGTAACTGGTCTACTGTTCCAGCTGCCTGCTGGCCCTCTACCCCTACCTAGTACTAACCTACTTTCTGACTGTTCAGCCCAGCAAGAGCGAACCAGTAAAACACTCAATGAAAGACCAGAAAGACTGAAGGGAGACTTCCCCTCACTGCCCTTTCTCATGGGATCTGCAGGCCCTGGGACCTGGGCAATCTCTGACTCTCCTCAAAGACACGTCCAGCTTTTTCAGACAGACCACTGGTACATATTCTCTCTCTCTCCCTCTCACTCTCACACACACACACACACACACACACACACACACACACACACACACACTGAAGGGCTTCCCTGTCTTTCCAAGTGGCATCCTAGGAAGCTGACTAAACAATCAGCGGAGCTGGTCATAAATATGCTGAGTCAGCACACCCGCCTCAAAATAAGGCACAGCTTCCCTCCCGCGATATGCGGCCTCCTCCGCTGTAGACCAATCCTAAGTACAGATTGGATATTTGTAAAACTGGCCCAGCTACTGTTAGCTGGCGACCAAAAGAAAAGGGGGAGAGGAAAGCAGATAGAGAAGGAACCATCCTTGCAAATGTGAGAAGGGAAGAGGTTCTGTAAGAGACCCAGGACTTCAGGTTCTAATCCCCTGCAGTTTTAAAAAATATATTTTTTTTATTGATTTCAGAGAGGAACGGGGAGAGAGATAGAAACATCAATGATGAGAGAGAATCATTGATTGGCTGGCTCCTGCACACCCCCACTGGCGATGGAGCCTGCAACCCAGGCCTGTGCCCTGACCTGGAATCAAACCGCAACCTCCTGGTTCATTGCTCAACCACTGAGCACACCTGCCAGGGTCCTCTGCAGTTCTGACCAAACCAGAGGGCAACAGGAAACCAGAGGAATAAGTGGGTCAGGTGGCCTCTTGTAAAGCTTCCAGGCCAGGGGTCAAGAGGCAAGCTGGCAGTCTTGTGCTTAATCATTAGAGTTGGAATAAAAGAACTCCCACAGGAGTTTCAGCCCTCCCTGCTGAAAACACTATTAAAAAAGCAGCCAGGGACGGAAAACTTACAGTTTACTCTCTTTCATGCAGCTAAGCAGAAGCTACTCACCTACTCTGTCTGGCCGATTCCTCTCCTAGACCACTGATTATGTCTTATATCTACATCACACATACCTATCCAACCCCCCACTTCTTAGATCCATGCTTGATTGCCTCTTCTGACTATCTACTCCTCACTCCCCAGGAACATAAAGGTACATATTCCAAGACAAAGAGCCTCCCACGCTCTCTATATCTTTGCTCAGTTTATTCCCTCCTTCTGTAAGGTTATCCTTCCTCCCTTAACTCCAAAAGCTCTAAGCCTATCTGACTTTCAAGATCCAGCTCAAATGCCATTCCTTTTTTGATTTGTTGTTCCACCTACTTATGGATTCATTGGTTGTTTCTTGTATGTGCCCTGACCCAGGAAAAACTCTGAAATGTTTCTTGGTGTAACCGAAAGAACAGTACAATGGTCAGAAGGGGGGTAGGGGGGTGGGGGGCGTGTCAAAGGCCTGGCTTCACCGCCTACCTGCCTATTATTCACCGAGTTTATCTTGGCCTCCTCCTCTGAAAAATAAGGGAAAGGATACTGGGGCAGCCATGGAGGTGCCTGCTCAGATTTTTCTTTAAGAATGAGCATGCCATTCAGCTGCAAAGCATAAGGCTAGCTGACAGCACCTCCAGGACCCACCTCAGCCCTACTCTTCCCTGGCAACCCCCAGCTAATGACGAAGCTCAGAGGTATAAGGCCTAGCAATTCCTGTCCAACAAGGAAGCCAGGCAATCCTTGCTTCAGTTTCCCATTGGGTTGGCTGAGACTGAGATCTGCCTTGTAGTCTGAGGTCTTCCCTGCCCCCAATCCTACTCCCCTCTTTTGTGGTTATTGTATTGAAGAATTCAATTAACCTACAAAAAAGCACATTGTGAACTAATGGATAATACAAAGTTAAATTAAAAATCAGTGGTTCTGCCCTCGCTGGTTTGGCTCAGTGGATAGAGCGTTGGTCTGCAGACTAAAGAGTCCTGGGTTCGATTCTGGTCAAAGGCACATGCCTGGGTTGTGGGCTTGATCCCCAGTGGAGGCATGCAGGAGGCAGCCGATCAATGATTCTCTCTCTCCCTCTCTGAAATCAATAAAAATATATATTTTTTAAAACCAGTGGTTCCCATATATTATGATTTCATGTACTAGTATATATCCCTCCAAACTGGGAAAACTATCTTATCTTAACTGATAATAGGGATATTAAAAATATAAACACTTTTTAAAACCCCCTCTAACATCTATTAACACCATTGTTTCGTAAGAGAAACAGTTTAACATAAAGTGTGTGTGATACAATCCCACCTATATCCTTTCTTTAAGGGGTATGATAAACAAGTCTTCATGAAAAACTTCCCTAGCCCTGGCCAGGTGGCTCAGTTGGATACAGCACTGTCCCAATACACCAAGGCTGTGAGCTCGATCCTTGGTCAGGGCACATATAACAGTCAACCAATGAGTGTATAAATAAGCGAAACATCTGATCAGTGTTTCTCAGTCTCTCCCTCCCCCTCTCTCTCTGAAAATCAATTAAAAAATTTTTTAAAAATACAAACAAAAAATAACCCTACTCTAAATTGCCCTTATTTTTCTCATTTCACTTCAGAATGATAGAAATGTTATTACAGAATAGTCCTGTTCTTCTGTCTGACATTTAGGAATTAAAATTTTTTATAATTATATACTAATTATATAATAAAAGTCAAACCAGGCCAACAAGAGGACAAGGCTTCCTTTTCTTCTGTTTATTGCTGCAGTCCTTATGCCTAGAATAGAGCTGGACATGCAGAGAACATCTAATATTTTCTGAATGAATTCATTTTGAATCAACATATTATCATGAGTCATACTCTTTGGAGCCAGTGAGCCCATTTCAGGGACTATAACCCAAGAAAATAATCCAAAAAAGAAAGGAAATCACTTGAACAAAAACAAAAATAATACCTCTTCCTAGTACACTCTAGTTTATAAAATGCTTTCATAGCATTATTATACTTTGATTTGAATCTCACAACAGTCCCAAGTGACAGATACAAATATCTCCATTTTACAGATGAAGAAAAAGGCTAAGAGAGGGACAATAAACACCCCAATAAGATGTTTATAGATAAGTTATCTTTAATGGTAAAGCCTTGGAGACAACCCAGATATCCCAAACCTGGGGGACATCTAGGAAAACTTTGGACTATTAATAAATAATATGTAATATAAAAATCAACTATGCAAACTAAAACTCAAAGGCCTATTCTAAAAAAGGGCATATGAAGTAGAATGTTCACTATAACCACATAAAAACATGAATGATCTGAAGGAGATGAGGGATCTCAGAAATTACTAGTAAAGATATAGCTTGTATTTAAAAACAAAGTTAATTCATTGCTTTAATTCTTTGGGTGAAATGCTACTTTCCAATAAAAACAGCAAAGGCAGCCACTGCTGCATTCCAAGTGTTCCCTCCCATCCCCTTTCCTAGCCCAAAGGTGGGCTGGCAGACTGAGATATTATTGTTCAGTTCTTCTACCCATAGAAATGCAGAAACCTGTTGAGTTTCACTCAAAGCCTATAGTCTCCTCTGGTCTCCCTCCTCAGGCCTTCATCTTTGTGTTTTTTATCTCCCATAGTAAATGAGTTTTGAAACAGCCAAACTCTTGTATTTCTGTGGACATCAAAGGCTAACCCTGAGGCACAGACAAGACAGTGGGGTCTGCCTTGGCCGGTGTGGCTCAGTTGGTTGAGCAGCATCTTGTGCACTGAGAAGTCACCAGTTCTGGTCAGGGCACATGTCAGGTTTCTGACTCAATTCCCAGTAGGGGGTGTTCAGGAGGCAATTGATCGATGTTTCTATCTCCCTCTCCTGAAATCAGTAAAAACCTGTTTCTCTCACATCGATTTTTCTCTCTGTCTTTCCCTCTCTCTCTCTAAAAATCAATGGAAAAATATCGTTGGGTGAGGATTAAAAAAACCTTTTTTTTTTTTTAATGGGGCAGCTGCTGTGGAAAACGGTTTGGCAGTTCCTCAAAATGTTAAACACAGCCCTAACCGGTTTGGCTCAGTGGATAGAGCATCAACCTGCGGACTCAAGGGTCCCAGGTTTGATTCCGGTCAAGGGCATGTACCTTGGTTGTGGGCACATCCCCAGTAGGGAGTGTGCAGGAGGCAACTGATCGGTATTTCTCTCTCATCAATGTTTCTAACTCTCTATCCCTCTCCCTTCCTCTCTGTAAAAAAATCAATAAAATATATTTTAAAAAATAAAAATCATCATTCTCCCCTTTAAAAAAAAAAAGTTAAACACAGAGTTACCATATGACATATCATCCACAATCTCACTTCCAGTTATAGATCTGAGAGAAACAATATGTCCACACAAAAACTTGCAGTACACAAATGTTCACAGCAGTACTATTTATAATAGTCAAAATGTGCAAAAACCCCAAATGTGCATTAACTGATGAAGAAACAAAAAAGTGGTATATCTATACAATGGAGTATTAATTGACAATAAAAAGGAGTACTAATAAATACTATAATGTAAATAAAACTTGAAACATTATGTTCAGGGAAAGAAGCCAGACAAAAGGACACATATTGTATGATTCCATTTATATGACATGTTCAGAATAGGCAAATCCATGGAGACAGGAAGTAGATTAGTGGTTGCCAGGGACTGGGGTAAGGAGAGTTGGGAAGTCACTGTAGTAGGTATGTATGGGGTTTATTTTGGGGTGATGAAAGTATTCTAATATTAGATAGTGGGTAAATGGTTATAATTCAAAACTGTGAATTATATCACAGTACAGATGTTATTAAAAAACACCCCCACACAATTGCTATGTATTCTTTTTTTTTTTTTTTTTAAATCCTCACCCAAGGATATTTTCATTGATCTCTGGAGAGAGAGAATGGAAGGGAGGAGGGGGCGGGGGGGAGAGAGAAACATCAATGGGAGAGAGAGAAAAATCAATGTGAGAGACACATTAATTGGCTGCCTCCCCACACTCCCTGACTTGGGCCAGGGATGGAGCCTGCAAACTGAGGTACATGCCCTTGACTGGGAATTAAATTTGAGACCTTATGGTCCTCAGGCTGACGCTCTAACCACTGAGCAACTGGGCAGAGCCTCACTATTTAAAACACCCAAAAAACTAAGGATGAAAACCTCAGGATAAAGTGTAGCTTTTTAAATTTGATAAATTTCATTTTATGAAAAAAACAAACAAACTGATTACACTGTATTTTTACATTTCATCACAGATGACAACTTTGTCAAACATCTTAGACCTAGCAGACGTGGACATTTAAAAAAAATGTTACTGCCCTAACCGCTTTGGCTCAGTGGATAGAGCGTCTGCCTATGGACTGAAAGGTCCCAGGTTCGATTCTGGTCAAGGGCATGTACCTTGGTTGCGGGCACATCCCCAGTAGGAGGTGTGCAGGAGGCAGCTGATGGATGTTTCTCTCTCA
>NW_006382996.1:876306-880136 GCF_000327345.1 Myotis davidii
AATCCAGTTTTATTTTATGGTTTTAATAATAACAATTTTTATGTGTTTACTGGGTACTAGGAAGTATAGTGAATTTTCTGCATGCATTATCTCGATTATTCCTTAAGAACCATGGAGCAGGTACTGCTATCTGTGGAAGTGGAGTTCTTGGGGTGCCCCGAGGAAAAGAATTTCCTGAGGCCCCCACGGGAGGATGGGGTTTTGTGGAAAGCTTTATCGATTATGTAAAATTAAGGGGGTTCCCTCCAAGGTCCCATTTCTGTCTCTCTCCTCATGGAAGAAGTCCAATCCTGTTTTCAGCCGGGCCATTTCGTAACTTCATTCTTACAATATCCTGTTATACATCATTATTAATAA
This sequence comes from Myotis davidii, assembly GCF_000327345.1. Lineage (NCBI taxonomy): Eukaryota > Metazoa > Chordata > Mammalia > Chiroptera > Vespertilionidae > Myotis > Myotis davidii. The sequence goes on from NW_006382996.1 coordinate 876,664, forward strand.
CGAGCTATGACGTTCGCTAATGACTGATTACTATAATTGTGTTGCATTCATTTCCATTACGCGCCTTACCCGCAGGTGCACCTTCTCTCCACTAATACCAGCAGCGAATAGTTTAGCAGCCAATGCCCACGTCATTAGTCTTGGACTGACTTGTTTGGTAAACATGCAGGAGATTATACAAACCCACTCAGTGAATTATGAACCCAGCACTAACATTCAAAAAATGTTATTGTCTCTACCATATATGGGGAATGAAAACTACTAAGAGCCCAGGTACCCTCAACAAATGCTACCAAATTGTTATGGGGTGAGGCCACAACATGAGTAACAAAGAAACAGAATTTCCGGAGGGGGAGGCCCAGAAATCAGGATTTTAAAAAGATTCCCAGGTGATTCTAATGTGTAGCCAAGGTTGAGAACCACTGCTCTAGGCCATCTAGACCTCAGTTGTAGTTTTTTTTTTTAGTCTTCACCCAAGAATACGTTTTTATTAATTTTTAGAGTGAGGGAAGGGGAAAGGGGGAGGGAGAGAGAGAGAGGGAGAGAGCGAGAGCGAGAAAGAGAGAGAGAAACATCGATCTGTAGCCTCCCACATGCACCCGACTGGGGGATCGAACTTGCGACCTACATATGTGCCCTGACTGGGAATGGAACCCACCCACACCTTTTGGTGTACAGGACAACGCTCCAACCAATTGGGCTACCTGGACAGTGTAGCCTCAATTGTATTTCAGCTCCAGGTCCAGAAAAGCAGCAAAAACAGATAGGACCAGCTGCAGTGAGTAATGACCACCTGCCCTGGCACTGACCAGTTAGTGGAGAACACGACCCTGAAGGGCACACCTGGAAAAGCCGACGAATATTCCATTGAGATCTCCCCTGAAGCCTGCCCTAAAACCTCCCCCTTTGGGAAGCAGATAAAACCCCTCAAGACAAAGAAGCCAGCGGGTGCCCTCCTTGGAGCACACCCACTCGAATCTCCTCTTTGAGCGAATTTCCTTTCTTCTAAACTCTAAGGATCCCCATGAGACTTGTAACCAGGGAGCAATGTAGAGCGGCAGCTCCTGACGGGCTAACCCTGCACCCGTCTCCAAGGCCCCCTTTTCTCGGACTCTCCAGTGAGCTGACAGCAGCCCTGCCTTCGCTCATTTCTTTCCCATAACGTTTCTAGAGCCAAGGCAGCCCACCTAGGCTCTCTCCTGTTGCTTCTTCTAGCCGAGGCCCTTCCTGGTTTCACTGTCCCCAGCCTTAATAAACATCCTCTAAAATCACCTGACTCATGTGAAATCTTTCCTGCAAGAAGTCAAGAACCCACACACTGCAGGCCAGCCTGAGGCAGGAGGCTCCCTCTGGGCCTGCTCCCCTTCCCGTAATAGAATGACCTTTGAATTTCAGTTCTGCCCAGTACTGAGTTGGTAATCTTGAGCATGTGGCTTAACCTAAACCTCAGTTTCCTTGTCAGTATGCTGAGAAAATAAATGGGGAAGTTTAAACGAGATCATGGCAAGCAGTGCTACTTAAAGTATGGTCTGCAGACTATTGCTGGTCCTGGCACTACTAGCAGTCTGCATCAAGGTAAGTACGAAAACAAAGCATAAGCATTTAGAACATTTAACAATTCACAGTAATTTAACAGAGTTAGTGTTTGTTGAATCTAATAATAAAGCCTACATTTCTGCATTTTTTTTCATACAGAAAGCGAGAAAAAATTTTCTAGTAACAGTTCTAGTATTTTACAAAAGTACTTTATATCGTCAATCATATCTCTATAAAGCTGGAGGGAAAAACGTACTGATCTGCAACAACTTGGGGGAAGGGAACCCTACCTGATCCTTCGGAAGCACTAATATGCAGCACTTTACTGAGTGGTGAGCACAAAGGAAGAGCTCTCAAAAGATTAAGTTCCTCTCCATCTACTGACTCGATAGTCAGTCACTAAATGCTATGGAAGAGCCTTCTAGGCAAAAGATCATGTGCAAGTGCAACGGTGGTGCTGAAAATGTTTAACTTCAGAAATAAGCCCCACATCATATAGAAGATACGATGTAAAAGACTTGGTGCAGGCTATAAATAAGTGACATTGAAAAAGAAATTCTGAAAAGCTAGGGCTCTTTTCAGGATACAGTGGCCAAGGAGATTTTGTCAGAGGAACTGTGATTAGAAATGGACTTTCGAAGGCTGCATAGGATTTATTCCAGAAAGCTGGGAGGAGGTGAAGTTAGGCAGAGAACTGCCAGAGCAAAAGCAGAGAGAGAGCTACTAGGAACAGATGAGTCTAATAGGAGAGCAACAGAAAGCAAAGCTGGAACCTGCTTTATGGAAAAACCTTATCTTTGTCTATCAATTCAAGGATTTAGAACAGAAACGAGGGAGTCACTGAAGATTTTTGAGCTGAAAAACAAAAATCATCAAATTGGGGCTGGACAAAGTAGGGCCACATATCCTACTATTGTATCACTACACATATCACACTCTCTGTGGTCTCAACCTGCTTTTTTTTTTTCTCACTGCACTCACCCTGCAAAAGATTCCAACCTCAGATCAATGCAACCTTCTGCTTTCTAGATTCCTGGACTTAAATGTTGACACTGATTTGCTGAAGAAAACCATACAATCCCCTGCAGCGATACACACCGAACCCATAGTTTCCAACCTGGGCAGGGCCCTCAGCCTATCCCACTTTTCTTTTCCCAAAGAGCAGCCGTTTCTAACTTTCACCGTTATCCTCAAGCCCCTTTACCTTTACTCCACTGCTCCCGACACCTCTTACCTGGTCTCCCTGCTCTCCTCCTCTTAGGAACTGAGGTCATCGGACATGACCTCTCTCCACTCTCTGCACCTAAGCCTAAAAACATAATACTCCCTCTGTCCCGTAATAATAGTACCAAGTGGATATTTAAACGGGAGTTATTGGCGAATGCAGCTGTAAGTTATGTTGTCACGCAAAATTGCGAAGCCTTCAATCAAAATCAATGTTTCATGACATCTGTCATTTGTTTTGACACCTCTTTCAATTTTTAGGTTAATCTAATTATTACAAATTATAACTATTTTTCTAATTTCATCCGCTGACTGAAATCAATTGTTTTATTGCAGTTGAACATCAACCCATTGTATAAGTAAGATGAAAAAAAGAGTTTTCAAGCAAAGGTCGAGTTGCGATTGTCCAGTTCTTGATGCATCAAAAGAACTGTTACTGGGGAAAGCAAAGCTTCGCAGCCAAGGGATCCTACCTACAAGTTTAAAATGCAGTAACGAAATTATTGAAAAATCCAGAAACTATCTGAACACTCAAAATAAAAATTAGGAGTACTATTTAAAATTTATTGTTCAATTTAATCTAGTTTTTTTTTATAATAAATGTTGCGTTCTTTATTTATTTTTTTGCTACTATTATTATGGGACAAATTACATTCATCAACTGCTATTATTATTACTAGAGGCCCCGTGCACAAAAATTTGTGCACTTGGGG
>NW_006382996.1:881558-885509 GCF_000327345.1 Myotis davidii
TGTGGCCGCTGACAGCTTAGTTGTGTTAATTTACATATTTGCTCCTGATCGGTTGGTGGGTGTAGCAGAGGTATGGTCAATTTGCATGTTTCTTTTATTAGATTAGATGGGACAGAGGGAGTTCATATTTCAAATGCCCACCCTGACTTCTTTGCTTCTAATCTAAGCTCTCCATTTGTATGACCGATAATCACAATTCTGTCCCTTAGTTGGTTGCTCCTCATTTCTCATTTGTTACCAATCTTCTCTTTATACTGATCGCATCCCCATGAGTTGCTCAGAGATCTTCTCTCTTTGGGGGAAAAAAACTTAACATAAAACAAAACATTTCCGCCCAGCCAGTGTAGCTCGGTGGTTGAGTGCCGAACTATGAACCAGGAGGTTACCGTTCAATTCCCAGTCAGGGCCCATGCCCAGGTTATGGGCCTGATCCCTAGTGGAGGAGTGCAGGAGGCAGATGAGTCAACTGATGATTTTTCTCTCAGCATTGATGTTTCTCTCTCTCTGAAATCAGTAAAAACCTATCTTAAAAAACACACAACACCTTTCTTTGGCCCCATATTGCCTGCTCCTCAAGAGCTGATGTCCAAAGGTCTGCACTTTTACAGTCCTTCTCCTCACTTCACACAGCCTCTTTTCGCAAACTCACCCTCTCCCACATCTCCAACTACCATCTCCGAACCATCAGCAAGCAAATCTGTATCTCTTACCCCTGAGCTCTCATGGTGCCATGCCACTTACACTAATGAACAGCACTGTCTACCTGTACACCCTGTGTATATCTCACACTCAGCATATCCAAAATTGAACACCCCCGCCCCAAATTTGTCTCCACTTATGTTTGGATCTTTCAGCAACTGACACTATCTACTCAGTTATTCACAGAAGAAACCTAGGAGTTATCCCAGATACCTCAGGCCACTGACTCAGGCCAATTCTTCCTTAAATTCTCCTATCCGACCTCTGTCCATCCCCATACTCAGGACCTTACTTCAGGTCCTGAGTATCTCTTGCTTAGATTATTCAACTGCTTCCTAGCCGCTTTCTCTGCCTCCAGTCTTGTTCTCTTTAGTCTACCCACAATATGGTTACCAGATTTGGCCATATAACCACCTTGCCTAAAATCCTCCAATGGATACATAGAAAACTTCATAGTGATTGTCTCTGGAAATATTGGGGGTGGAGAATCTGCAGGAGAAATATTTACCTTTCAAATAGTACCTTTTAGTACTATTTGAATTGTCTACCATTAGCATGCACTGCTATACAAAACAAAATTTCAGTGGCCGCTAATGTTTACAATGCAAAGTCCTTCATGATCTATCTGCTTTTAAGCTTCTCTCTCAAGACATTCCTCTGTCTAGCCCTGGAGTCTATTCACTCATCTTTTAAGACTCTGCCCAAATGCACCCCCTCCTGACTTCTTCAGACAGAATGGACATCTTCTTTTGTGCCATGTAATAGAGTTGCATTATGGTATCAGCTCATGTTGTACAGAACACTTAAACAGATTGTTATTAAAATGTCTGTCTCCCTCCATTAGCCTTAGATGCCCTAAGAGCAGGAACTGCTTCTTAGTCACCTTGAATTTGCAGTTTAGTTACAGAATCAAAATTTATGGGGGGAGGGGGGCTTGGATAAGAGTGTTTTAAAAATGCTCATCGGGTGATTCTTACTCAATCCCCCTTAACAACTGCACTATAATATAAACTCCTTGAGATCAGGAATCACTGTGTTCAGCACAATGTAGATGCTCAATATATGGTCCCTCATCTGAACCCAAGTAGACAAGTCTCAAAGGTGCGGAAGGAACGGTTAGGGCTGACGCTGTGGACGTAACAGGATATACCAGGAGAGTGAGTGAAGCTGTGGAAGTAGGTAAGCTTACTCAAGAGAGTCTGGAGTGAGGAAACCAAGGCAGACTTGTCACACTGTAACTGCAGAGACTCATTTACACGTGTTTTTCCTTCCAGACTATGAGTTCCTTAAAGGCAGGAGCTCTGTCCTATGCATCTCTCTGTCCACCTGGCACTGAGCACAGTGCAGTGCAAGGTACGTGTTAGGAGCTCAGGAACATATTACTGAGTTGTACCAGTGCGACTGGTAGCAGAGGTACAGTACTTAAAGGACACAAAGATGTGACTGCTTTGGCCTAGAAGAGCCGGGAATAGAGGTTTTCAGAGGGATGACTGAGCTCAGTCCTGAAACAGAAGTTCACTTGGCAGAGAAGTGGCCAGAACTTCAAGTAGAGCAGTGGTTCTCAACCTTCCTAATGCCGCGACCCTTTAATACAGTTCCTCATGTTGTGGTGACCCCCAATTTCATTGTTACAAATTGAACATAATTAAAGCATAGTGGTTAATCACAAAAACAACATGTAATTATATATGTGTTTTCCGATGGTCTTAGGCAACCCCTGTGAAAGGGTCGTTCGACCCCCAAAGGGGTCACGACCCACAGGTTGAGAACCGCTGAAGTAGAGGGACCAGCAGGAGCATAGGTACCAAGGCATGAAAGGGCACAGTGCAGGCACACCCTTCCCACGTGGCTGGGAGTCCAGTGCATGAGACAGGAAACATATTAGGGAGCTTTGGAAAATGAGGCTGAGGGTCAGGGCCACACTGAAAAGCCATGGACACCCAGCTAAGAATGCAAGCCAGGCTGTGGGTGGCCTAAGAGGAGTTTTAAATTTAATTTCAAATGGCCAGATTGACTTTTTTAAAAAATATATTTTATTGATTCTTTACAGAGAGGAAGGGAGAAGAATAGAGAGTTACAAACATCGGTGAGAGAGAAACATCGATCAGCTGCCTCCTGCACACCTCCTACTGGGGATGTGCCCGCAACCAAGGTACATGCCCTTGATCAGAATCGAACCTAGGACCCTTGAGTCCGCAGGCCAATGCTCTATCCACTGAGCCAAACCGGTCAGGCCAGATTGACTTTTTATGGAGGTAACTCGTGGCAGCATGAAAGGCAGAGTAAAGAATTGAGAGGCTCAAAGGAAGGAGCTTAATCAGTGGCTGGCGTCTAGTTAACAAACACACGCAGAGGCAGTATGTACCCTCCTTAAGGCAGTATGTACCCTCCTTAAGTTTTACACCCAAGGGAACGCAGGGGAGGGAATAAGAAGTCCATTCTATTAAAAAAAAAACACAACAATCCAAGATATAAGTCAAGCGCCCTCTGAATTCCGCTCCCGCTGACCACCAAGCTGCACCCCTGTTTTTCGGGTCTGAACTGGATGGGCGTTCCGAAGTGGAATTCGCCCAGGAACCTCTCTGTTCTGCCTTCGGGGTTCCAAGCCTCATCCCATCACAGCCCCCCACCCCCACCCCCACGCACGAGGACCAGGCTGAGCCGAGTGGCGCGGGGAGAAAGGAGCGTCCCCGGCGCGTGGGAAACGCTCCGGCACCCACCTCGGACGCAGGGTGGGAGGCTGCGCGTGCGCGCCCCGCCCTTTGCCTTTAAACCCGGTGGCGGGAAGGCGGACTGAGCACCTCGCGGAGTGCCCCGGAGCTTCGCAGGGACGCAGTTCTCTTACGTCCCCCTAATCCGCACATTCACTCACCCGCTGCCCACCGGTCCTCGGGATCCCCGGGGAGCCCGCGGCCACAGACTTTCCCGCCACCGCTCGGCCGGACCAATCTCCGCCGGCGCGCGGCCCGGGGCGGGGCGGGGCGGCTGGGCTGGCCCAAGTGACCCTAGCAGCCGGGGGTGGGGCCTGATGGCAAAGTAAGGAAAAGGGAAGGGAATACAAGTAGTTTCATCTGAATCGATCCCCTACGTTGCGCCTAAAGTCACAACGCAATTAATTTTCTGATGACTGAAGATACTAGGAATCAAAGTCCGATTAAATGTAAATTTACAAACATTCTTCCCTTCTCCTGGCCAAGTGGATTATTCCAAAGTCTTGCATGGCCAGTTAGCAAAGTTGGTCTTTATTCGGGA
>NW_006382996.1:885565-897670 GCF_000327345.1 Myotis davidii
CCCAAAGACCAAACAGGGAACCGATGTGGGGCTGGGGTGTCCGTCTCGCTGGAGGTATAGGTTTAAAGCTTGCGAAGCATGTAGAAGGCGCCTGAAAGGAAATCAGCAATGAATATTCATTGGTCCGTTGAGGGTCTCTTCTGGCCTCTGCTGAGATGAGTGTATTTTGCCAACAACAAAGGAAGGTAGGGCTCACCCGACTAATTATCTCCTGAATTATTAACCATTTGAATAGAAGGAATCAATTTCTGGGATGTTAGGAGAGATCTGATGAAGATGAAAGTACAATTGAGAGAAAAGTGAAAAGATGCACACAAAAAAGAAAATAAAACAGACTATAAAACTAGTGATAAAAGCAGAAAAATGCCATTTGAAGTCTTTTGATCTGCTCTAAATTATAACTCTGAGGGTGGCCTTGGGGAAAGACAGAAAAACAAAAAACCGAGGGTCAAAGCCTCTCCCTCCTTCACCCCCCTCCCACCCTTCCTTGCTCCAGGCATCAGCTTTCCTGTTTCTGCCTAGGACCTCTCCTGGGGCTTAAGTACCATCTGCTCCCAGGCCCTGCTGGGGAAGTCAAGTAGAATAGTTAAATTACTTAATTTATCTAGATGGTAGGCTCCCACGCCTTGGGCCTTGGCTGGTGAGCTCACTTGCCCAGGGTCTCCAAAGAGACCCATCATGCCAGAATAACACAAAGCCCAGCCAGTGGATGTAGACAGGTTTACGTGGCTTAACAGAACGGCTCTAACCCAGTGTTTACTTTTCTCAGAGCTACTGCCCCACCCAAGGCCCTGGGGCAAGCAGCCCTGAGGTAGGTTGGCCACACTCTCCCTTTACCTTCCCCACAGCTATCTGGTACAATTGCATCCTGAATTGGGGCTAATAACTTTATTTCCTCTCTTCCTGCCCCTGCCCCTTCTCCCAACCCTGGAATGCCTTGTGTCCTCCACTTCTCTCCATCTGCCTCCTGTGAGGAGTACTCCCTGCTTCCCTGCTCTTTCAGAAACCTAGAACCTTACACTTGATTGGCATGACCAGAAACTTAAGGTCCTGGTTTCCTGTGCTCAGCACACTGAGAGGAAGGTGTAGGGTGATACCTCTTCTCCCTTCCCTACTTTTCCTGCCGTGCCCCAAAACACAGCCACGTCCACTCACATTCATACACACACAGTCATGCACACACAACGGCAAAGAGAGGTGGGATGGGGAGGAAGGGAAGTTTGCACAGACCAGCTCATGAATGCAACTTGAAAGATTTCACACAGCAAAAGGCAAAAAACCCCAACTCACACATAAATTAAAAAATAAAGAAGTACAAGCCCCTCCCCACAGGCTCTTTCTTCATCCAGGGGTGGCTTAGCCCCTCCACATAAACTCAGAGGCTTCCTACTCCCTCTGTTCAACAGGAGCGTTTACAGGGCCTGGGTCTTCAGTTCAACAGGTTCCCCTGTGCCCTCTGGTTGTGCATTGGGGTCCCTGGGCCTGGTACCCTTGAGCACAGACAGTCTCTCAGAAACACTCTTGGGCCGGGGGAAGAGGAGGAAGTCGTAGAGGAGACTGCCCAGGCCCCCTCCGATGACGGGGCCCACCCAGTATACCTGTAGGAAGAGGAAAGGAATAGTCAGGCTTGGGGAGAGGACCAAGAGCAAGGCTGCTCCTTTTTCAGCTCCACAGGCAGAAAACAGATGGATTGTCCTAACCAGTTTGGCTCAGTGGATAAAGCGTTGGCCTGTAGACTGAAGGGTCCCAGGTTCAATTCCCATCAAGGCCATGCACCTTGGTTTCGGGCACATCCCCAGTAGGCAGTGGTTCTCAATCTTGGCTGCAATTTAGAATCACCTGGAAATCTTTTTAAAATCCTGTGCCAATAGGGGTTGTGCAGGAGGCAGCTGATAGATGTTTCTCTCTCATTGATGTTTCTCACTCTCTATCCCTCTCCCTTCCTCTCTGTAAAAAATCAATAAAGTATAGTTTAAAAAAACACAGATGTACTTGGGTACCTACTTGGGCACTATTTAAACAGAAATCAGTGTTTGTTTGTTTTTGTTAATCCTCACTCAAGGATATGTTTCCATTGATTTTTAGAGAGAGTGGAAGGGAAGGGGAGAGACAGAGAAAAAAGTCATTGTGAGAGAGACACATCATTGGTTGCCTTCCGCATGCACCCCGAGGGGGCTCAAGGATCAAGTGTATAATACTGCAACCAAGGGATCTGTGTCCTTGACGGGGATTGAATCTGGGACCGTTCAGTCCACGGGCCGATGCTCTAGCCACTGAGCCAAACTGGCTAGGGCTGTTGGTGTGTTTTTAAACGCTAAACTGTTCCACAGTCTACACTTCAAAATTTACCATTTTTTTTCTGACTCATCAAATTATTCCTTTATCCCATACCTTCTTAACACATGTACATTCTCTTTGTTGTTATTAGTTGGTACTAGTTTGCATATTACTTTGAAAAATGTTTTAATTGTGAAAAAATGCACATAACATAAAATTTACCATCTTAATCATTTCTTTTTTTTTAAATTTACCTAAAAAAAAGAACTTGACTTGAGAGAGAGAGAGAGAGAGAGAGAGAGAGACATTGATTTGTTGTTACACTTATTTACGCCTTCATTGGTTGCTTCTTGTATGTGCCCTCACCTGGGATCAAACTCACAACCTTGGTGTATTTGGATGACATTCTAACCAACTGAGCTAGGGCCCTTAACCACTTCTAAGTGTGCAGTTCAAAAATATTAAGTATATTCACATGGTTGTGCAGCCAATCCCCAGAACTTTTCATCTTGCAAAACTGAAACTCTACATCCATTAACCAACAACTCCCCATTTCCCCTCTCCCTACCCCCTGTCAGCTATCATTTTGTTTTATTTCAATGAATTCTACTACTGTAAATACCACATATGGGTGCAATTATAAAGTATTTGTCTTTTTGTAACTGGCTTATTTCATTAAGCATAATGTCCTCAAGGTTCATCCATGTTGCAGCATATAACAGGATTTCCTTCTCTTGTAAGGCGGAATACTATGCCATTATATGTATATACTAAATTTTGTTTTTTCATTCGTCTGTAAGGGACACTTGGGTTGCTTCTACCTTCTGGTTACTGTGAATAATGTGGCTGTGAAAATGGGTATATAGCTTTGAAAAAAATTATTAGAATTTAAAGTAAAAGAATTTATTAGTGGAGCAGGGAGACAGAGTGGGCTACTCCACAGACAGAGCAGCCTGAAAATGTTTTGAATTATTTTCAGGTTTTGTCTGTCATATGGCCAAACAACACAAACAATGCATTTTTATTGAGGACTTATTTCATACCTGATTCTGTGCTATAACTTTCACACTTACTTTCCATAAAACCTTGATTTATAGTGAGGACATGGAGGTGCAGGAAATGGATTGTGTTCTTGCCATGGTCACACACAAGGCTAGCAAAGTGCTAGAACGGGGATGAGGCCCAGGCCCATCCTGACCTCTGAGAGGAGGAATGTTTGTCTTCCTGTTCAGTTGTCTGTCCTGCCGGTGCTAGTTTTGGAATACAGTGGGTACTTAGTAAAATTCCCTAACTAACCAGTGAAGGAACAATCTGAGCAAGAGCCTCTCTTTCTGGCAAAATAATGAATCCTGCTCACACAGGCATCCCAAACTCTGTGACAGCCCGTTGACCTGAGTGCTGGTAGGGCAGTCAGCACACCCAGAGGGAAGCAGGAACCAAACCTGGAACCTGCGATCCACACCCATCCGGGGCCTCAGCATCTTGCTCCTCTCCCCGCACTCACCCACTGGTTGGTGAAGTTTCTGGTGAGAATGGCAGGAGCAAAGGAGCGGGCAGGGTTCATGCCTGCACCAGTATAATTCATCTGCAAAAGACACAGTTGTAACTAAGACACTTCCCCCACTCTCCCCAGCTCCTCTCCCCACAGCTCACTTATCCCTGAGGGCTGGCACCTTGCCTCTAGCAGCAAGCAGGGAAGGACAGCCGCACGGGAGCCCCACCGTGGAGTGAAGGTGCCGATGCTCCATCTGGGGATAGACTATCGATCCATCAGCTAAGCCCACAAATCCCCACAATGCATTTCCACCTTGGGTTCAAGAGAGACCAGGTACAGCAGCCACAAGAGAGTGAGAAGGATTGATTCCTCTGGGCTGACTGATACAGAGGGAGGTGAGTAATGTTCATGTTTGATAGTTAGGTGAGAAAGGTTTTGGGGGCCCTGGAATCCTTAAAGGAGTAGTTGCTTCCCTCTCCTACTTACCCCAGACAGGTGGCCCAGGGTGAGGGAGAAGCCAACGGCCAGGGCCACGGAGCCCAGGCGGCCATTCCGCCTCTCATCGTACGTAGCAAGGATGCAGAGCACCAACTGCAGCGTCAGGAGGATCTCCACCGTGGTCGCCTGGCCCACACTCACCCCAGGGTGCAACTGGGCAAAGGGAGAAGAGAGGGGGTTCAGTAGGGCTGTCACAGCATTACCTCCTCTAGATCTCCCGGGCAGGAGCCACCCTCCTCCCTTTCCTGGAGATGAAAGATGATAGTAACTGTGTCTGTTTTCTAATTTCTCCTAGCGTCGGAAGTAATCACACCCAGTTGTAGGGATGCAGAAACTGAGGTCCCATAGGTAAAACAAGTCCTCAAGAACCTGCGAGGAATCGGAAGGAAAGCTGAGATGGAACTCAGGTTCCTTGATTCTCAGTCCAGGGCTCTAGACTCTTATCCCTCCAAAGCACCTGCGGACCCTCCCCACCCTGAAACACACACACACACCCTCACACACACCATGTCCCAGATCCCCGGGGTACGGGTCCCCCTGCACTGGCAGGGCGTCAAGGCACCAGGTTCCCTCAGCCCCACTCAGCCGATCATTACCGTGTTAAGCGCTAGGTTTCCTCGGACAGCAGGTGGGGTGACACTGTACAGCATGGCAGCCCCCACCACAGCTCCCAGGAGTTGGGCTGCCATATAGGAGAAGGCACGGAGCAGGGACATCTGGGAGCCCACAAGGAAGGCAAAAGTGACTGCAGGATTGACATGGGCTCCACTGATGTGGCCCACCGCCTGCACTAGCGTAGCCAGGGCCAGGCCAAAGGCCAGAGCCACCTGCAAGACGTGCAGGGGTCCAGGGCCCCAACGCAGCGAGGCCCCCAGCCCGAAGAAGACGTAGAAGAGGGTGGCAAAGAACTCGGCAAATATGGCCCTCCAGAAGGAGGCTGACTGCAGTTCCCACATGGCAGAGGGGAGGGGCACAATGCCTGGGTCCCTCACCCTCCTTGGCCTGCTTTGGGTGGAGAGGCCCCTTTATAGAGGACTCTGAATCCCTGGGAGGGGCGGGCTGAGGGGCTGGCCCAGCCTCTTAACCCCTTCACAGCTGCAGCGGGCTGGCCCGCTCTCATGCCTCTGATAGAGCTCCTCTCCCTCCTCAACTGGGAGGTGAGAAGAGGCATGGGTGTGAAGGTGGGGGTAGGGCCAGGGCTGGAGAGCCCCTGGAAGAAAAGGACCAAGAAGAGGGGGCAGGTCCCTTTCTTTTCATGTCAAAGTTGAGGTTCATCGTCCTGATTGACGTCTATATTAGAACATTCCTCAGCTCTGCGTGGAAGGTCAGGCAAGCTGAGTTCACTTCATGGACTCTGAGCATGTGCTCCTGGGGGCTTCCAGACCCCTCTGAGTCAGCCAGGGGTAAGGGTGAGGGTGGGGGTCAGGAGTGGGGCGCAGCAGGGATATTGGATAACTGAAAAAGAATGCTTTAGTTCTCTGGGATTAGAGGGCCTTCTTCTATTGGCTGGTTTGGGCTGGAATCTGTGCACGCTGCAGCTCTGGAACAAGAATAGTTCTGCTGTGTCTGGCTTTCTCAGAGCCCGGGTTCCCGAGCCCCAGCCCATGCCAGCACCTTCCTTTGCCAACCCTCAGCCTACCTTTCAGGCACAGAGACAGATAGGGGGAAGAAGCTACCTTGCATGGACAGGTTGGAAGTGAGGTTGGAGGACTGGGGAGAGGAAAAGGGTTAAATCCCAGAATTAGCTTTTACAGTCGCCTTCCCTAACTCAGGAGGTCCTAGCAGGAGGCACTGAAAGGACAGAAACAGTCCTGGCTATGAAGCAATGGGAGGGTTTAATGCCTCCTAATGCGGCTGTGATCAGGACACTGGAGTCCTAAACGTTGATTCTTTGGGAAAGGAAGGGGTGGGGATACGTGGGGAAACAGGCTGGTCAAAAGAGAGAAGAGGACAGGACGGGGAAGGGCAGCTTGAAGAAAGAGGTTTGGTTGTGCTCAGGCTTGGGGAGGGTCTTGGAACCTGGAAGTGGGGGTTGTGGGGTGGTGGAGGCAAAATGGGAAACACTGGTATGCTTCACTGCCTCCACATTGTAGCAAGTCATAAAGGCCACGGCTTTTCTCGTGAAGCACCAGAGGAGCACAAGCATGTGAAGGCTGGGCCTGCAATATTGGTGCCGAGCACCGGTCCCATCCAGCACCCCTGTGGGGAGAGAGGAGGCACACAGAGCAGGGCCTGTGCTCCCTCCTCCTCCTACACCCGGCCTGGGGATGGACGGGCAGGGTAACAACAAAGGCGGAAGTTGCTGAGAACAGGTTAGAGGGCACCCAAGGCAACTGGAGCTTCCGATTTCATGGAAGAGGAGCAACCTCTCAGGGTGTCTTGGAGTCTCATGTGTTATGAGCTTCACCCATCTCCTGACTTCAGGCCCAGTGATGCTCCCAGATGCCAGTCATCACTGCTGGACCCAGAGAGTGAACAGGGTTCGTGTTGCTTCTAAAAAAGGACCCCTGGCCCAGCTGGTGTGGCTCAGTGGTTGAGTGTCGACCTATGAACCAGGAGATCACGGTTCAGGAGGCTGCCAATCAATGATTCTCTCATCATTGAGGCGTCTATCTTTCTGTCACTCTCCCTTCCTCTCTGAAATCAATAAAAATAATAAACAAACAAATAAACAAATCAAAAAGGACCCCTGGATAGGAGAGAGGTAGTACACATGGTATTAAGAGCAGAGACTTTAGCAACAGATACTTTGGTTCAGATACAGGACAGAACTAGTTACGACTGCTGGTGGGAGTGTGAATTGGGATAACCATTCTGAACACAATATAGCCACCTCTTGTAAAGGTAAACGAACACAAGCTTTCTGACTCGGGAACTTCGCTGCTCACTTATATACCCAAGAGACCTTTCTAAACCTCCACCAGGAACACAGTATAGCCTCCTCTTGTAAAGGTAAACGAACACACGCTTTCTAACTCGGGAACTTCACTGCTCACTATATACCCAAGAGACCTTTCTAAACCTCCACCAGGAGGCAGCCACAGAGCAGCACTGTTCACAACAGCAAAACACTTGAAGTAACCCAAGTGCCCATTGACAGGAGAATGGGTGATAAACAGTGGTCTATTTACACAATGGAAATTATTCAGCAGTCAAAATGAGTGAACCCCACAGTAACACTCAATAATAGGGATGGACCTTAGCAATAAAATATCAAGAAAATAATAGTGCCAGCAGACTATGCATGACATGATAGCCTTTTTGTAGAGTTAAAAAACATCTAAATGAAAATATGCTTCTCAGAATATTATGAATGAGACGAAACTACACACACAAAAACGTATATGTGTGCGTGTGTGTTGATTTCTGTGACTGTTAAGGTTCTAGTTTTACTTGTGGGTGGATGGTTAATAATGATGATTAAGTATTATCTTATAAAGAAACCAAGTAAGGGTGAGCCATATATAGGCCAACGAGGAGAGGATGTCAAACAAAGAACTATTCTGTACACTTGAAATCCAGTAAGAGCAGCAGCAACAACAAAAACCTTGGCTTTCCCACTTTCTAGGTGAGGAAGCTATCCCCACTAAATATAAACTCCAGGCAAGTGGCGATGTGTCTGATTTGTCCACCACTGCAAACCCATGCTTGACACATTTATTGAATAAATTAATGGAAGCTCTCTGGGCTTCGTCTTACCAAATGTAGGTAAAGGCCTAGTATAGTGCCTAACACAGAATAAAGCACTTAATAAATAGGAGCCAGTCAACCAGGGTTTTATTCCCAGGAAGGGACTATCCCTAACCACCGACTCTGTAACCTCTTAAAATAAGAGACAGAGGGCAAAGAGCAGCTAATTTGGTTCCTTTATAGACACCACACAAAATGGTTAGATTTCTGCCCTGGCTGCTGTGGTTCAATTGGTTGAGCATCATCCCATGCACCAAAAGGTCACGAGTTCAACGGTCAAGGCACATGCTGGGTTTCGGGCTCGATCCTCAGTAGCGGGTGTGCAGAAAGCAGCTGATAGATGTTTCTCTCGTTGATGGTTCTATCGCTCTCTTCCTCTCCCTTCCTCTCTCTCTTCAATAAATACAAACATATCTAAAAATGATTAAATTTCCTTATTTGATGCTACCAACCTCTCTCCTTTATTCCTCATTAAACCTCCCCCTGGAGGACTGAACGCCAGCCCATTTCCTTTCACACCAGCCTCTCCACTCAGTGGAACGCCAAACTAGCAAACTAGAGATGAACTCTCAAAAACTCACTTGAGTTTTTGCATTGATTTAGATATAATTAGCATACTCAATGTTTTCTATTAATCTAGTTCCTTAAAAACACAAACACAAAAAACAACAACTGTCTCTCCCTTGAGGAGTAGAATCCAGCCTTCCCCAAGCCCCCTGTTTGGTATGGGTGGGGTTCTTACCCATGCCGGCGCTCCAGCAGTCACTGAGAGACCCACCACCAGGCTGCCTTCCCCATCTAACCCTCCACATTGTGGGGAAGACACGGCAAACACGGTGAGTACCAGCTGGAGAGTAGAGAAAAACTCCATGCTCAGCGCGTGGTCTATATGAGTCCTCTTGCTCACCAGAGAAGACTAGAGATGCTAGGACAAAGGGTGGGGGGACACATACATCCTCCCTTGGTCCTCAGGCCCCATGATCCATCCACCAAAGAAGCTTTAAGCAAAGGATCTGCAGCAAGTCACCCAAATTCCTGAATTTCGGAACAAAACCTCATTGGTCTGATTGCATGATATTGGCTCAATGAGAGGATGCACAGAGTAGGGGTGCTCCCTTTTTTGTTCCTTCCTTAAAGTCTTTTTTAAAATATATATATTTTTATTGATTTCAGAGAGGAAGCTGGAGAGAGAGAGAGAGAAAGAGTGAGAGAGAGGTAGAAACATCAATGATGAGAGAGTATCATTGATCGACTGCCTCCTGCACACCCCACACTGGGAATCGAGGCTGTAACCTGGGCATGTGCCTTGACTGGGAATCGAATAATGACCTCCTGGTTCATACATCAACACTCAAGCCCTGAGCCACGCCTAGGGGGAGCGTAAAGACTTCCTTAAAGTCTTATCAGCCACACAACTCATTACCTACCTAGTGCTACCCTATTCAGGGAGGGGAGCTGCTGCTAACCTGGTTGACCAGCTGGGTTGCAGCCATCTGAGGCAGTGTCGGGTAGAAGAGGATCAAGGCAGGATGGCTGCTGTGCTCTGGGTCAAGACGTAGGACACTGTTGGAGAGGGTCAGGCCAGTGGGCACAGAACTAACAAATGGGCCATTGGAATCTGCAAAGGAAAGTATCTTTTAAAGATTCCCTGGAAATGCAGGGGAATCATTAGTCCCAGGAATATAAAGAGGTTGGGCTCACTACTCCTTGGATCATCCAGGACACGCCCCAATTCATCTTGGTATTCTTTTCAGGGTTTGCAAAAATGTTTCACTCTAGGGCAGGGGTGGGCAAACTTTTTGACTCGAAGGCCACAGTGGATTCTTAAACTGGACCGGAGGGCCGGAACAAAAGCATGGATGGAGTGTTTGTGTGAACTAATATAAATTCAAAGCAAACATCATTACATAAAAGGGTACGGTCTTTTTTTTCAATAGTTTTATTCATTTCAAACCGGATCCGGCCTGCGGGCCGTGGTTTGCCCGCATGTGCAGGAGGCAAATGCTTAGTGAAGCATTCTCTCTATTCTTCCCTCTCTCTCTCTCTTTCTCTCTTTTTTAAATATATATATTTATTAATTTCAGAGAGGAAGGCTGAGGGAGAGAGATAGAAACATCAACGATGAGAGAGAATCATTGATTGGCAAGCCTGCAACCCGGGCATGTTCTCTTGACTGGAATTGAACCTGGGACCCTTCAGTCTGCAGGCTGACACTCTATCCACTGAGCCAAACTGGCTAGGGCTACCCTCCTCTCTTCTTGCCTTAAACATACAGGCATTTGTGAAGGTTTTTTCCACTAGGAACTATGAAAATGGAGAAAAGGGATTTGTAAAATAACAAACTTGGAGTAGTTACAAAGTTATGTTATGGCTTATAGTAGTAACCATCCTGGAGTCTCATCTATCTCTATACCTGATTGAATTATCTCTTGATTACTAATGATCAGTCTTTCAACCTCTTTATATTCCTGGGGCTAATGATCCCAAGTTTAGTCCCCCCTGTGATAAAGAAGGCCCCATTTCTCAGTTCCAGAGAGGTGCCACAGGGAGCATGATGCATACTACTAGGGGGCAAATGAGCTCAGGGAACCTTCAGGCAGAGCTATTTGTCTTGCACTATTTCTCCACAGTGGGTTCCACATGGTTTACTGTAGCTACCTCTGAAGTGTCCAGGACTGATTCATCACCTTTCTGAAGCAACTCCCGAGCCAGCTCACATCATCAGGACCTAAAGAATAACCCATGTTTGAGTTCCATCAAAATATCTGCCTTGCAGATCTTATAGGATTGTATGAGGATCGAATGAGATATGCCCAAGCAATATACATATGTTCTTAGCTGCCCTAAATAAAAATATAAATGAGCTGATCCATGAATTAACCATATATAAATAATTTATAATTGCCAAGTATTGAACATCCTCTTTAGCGATTAAAATGTGCTTGAAGAGAGCTATGGTCCTGAGGGGCTGAGTGACCATCCATCTGTTTCCACCATGTGAAACTCTCTCCCAGCCCCATTCCCAGAATGCCAGGTCAGCATGTAACCCAGCTCCATTGTGTTTCAGCAGGGGGACACGTTGGTAAAAGGTTTTCTTTGGCCTTATTTGCAATGTTTTAACTTTTTACAAGAAAAATGTATTCCCTGGTTATACTTTGCTGACTGTTGACTCCTGGCAAAGTCCAGAATAATAACCAAGCTCTGAGTGCACCATTCCTCTCCCATCCATGGACCGGCCAGGGCTCCCAATGTTAGAAATAGGGTAATCCAAGAAATAGAGTGAAAATAAACTGGCCCATTCTGATCTTGCCTCCTTCTCCCTTTCCTTACCTACCAAGTCAGATACAACCCCAAGCCAGGCAGACCAATGCTCACTATGAGTCAGGTTCCATTTTAAGCCCATCATCTGTGTTGTCTCAGGTACTGTGGTCCTTAGGATTGCACCTTCAATTTTCCCCACTTACTTAAGTTTATACCCCCTCCTTGAATGACTTCACCTCTCTCTTGAAACGTATATCCACATATCTACAGGACATTCCCCCTGGGTATCCCATAGACACCTCAAATTCAGCCTATCTAAAACTCAACTAATTATCTTTCCCCCATCCAAACATGCTTTTCCTTCTGTATCCCCTCATTAAATCAGAAACCTATGAATTAACTTTCCTTCCCCCATCCTCTCATCCCATGTAACCAGTCATTAAAGCTCCATCAATTCTACTTCTTAGATAGCTGAGCCCACACCATGTCTCATCTGAGAACTCCAGTGGCCTCAGACCCTGTTTCTAGTTTCATTCCCTTCAATTAATTCTCCATGTTGCTGCCAGCCTTATCTTTATACTAGAGGCCCAGTGCACAAAATTCATGCGGGCGGCAGGGGTTCCCTCAGCCTGGCCTACACCCTCTTGCAATCCAGAAACCCTTGAGCAGGCAGGCCGGTAGAGTGGTTAGGTGCGATCAGGCATGCAGGCTTCCTCCTCCCAATAGTGGATTCTGTGAGGAATGGGGCCCCCTCCTCCCTCTTGTCACGGTCCAGTTTGAAGGCCAGCCACACCCTTGAAAGCTTGAGACACATAGTTCTCCTGCACCCTGGCAGCCAGGGGCCCATAGACCTTTCTTGCCTCCGTGCCTTGGTGGCCCAGGGG
>NW_006382996.1:899366-903503 GCF_000327345.1 Myotis davidii
TTTCATCAACATATACTGTGTTTTTGTCGCTTGAATGAATTTTATTATTTCTTCAAGGTTCTTCACATACATACACCTTAAGAGATAACAAGTAGGCATAACATGTTCTCAAAAATTAGGATTAGCACGCAGAAGAATTTTGAGTCAGAGATTTTGCTGGTTTTGGCACACACTCACAAAAAGGTTGCCCACCCCTGGCCTAGGTATACCTACCAACTCTACCATGGTAACAACGAGACAGCATACATCGCTTTTGTAATATAGCATCCTTCAGATACTTGGTGGCTTTTCAGATAATGGATACCCTTGATGGCCTGGGCAGTTTCATCAGTGTCCTTAAAGTGAACACGAAGATTTGCATCTCTTGATTTGCGTGATTTTGTGGGGTGTTCTGGGTCAAATGAATACTGAACCATTTTCCTGGGTCACCTCTGGCTACTTTCTGGAAGAGCTGAAAGCTTCTTATCATGGCATATATGACTCTTCATAATCCAGCCTCAGCTTTTCCAACTGCTCTCCTTATCACCCCAGCATGAGACTCAGGCAATATTGTGCTTCTGTGGCTCCTCAAACATTCCATTCTGTTTCATAATCCAGTGCTTTAGCCTAAACTGTTTCCTACACCTTAAATGTCTTTTCCCCTTTGTTCATCAAATAAACTTTTACCACTTCCTAATTATTATGCATGGAAATGTTAAGAATTAATTACTTGTTCATTAGCAACGAGGCAGGCAAATCATCTGAATGATGGTGAGTTTATTAGATGGATAGTCCATCTGTAAAAGTGAAATAATGCAAGAGATGACAGGTAAGAAACTATTTGCTTCAGCTCTCACGATCTGAACATAATCCAGAAATTTTCCTTTCATTACTACCAAAATGCAAAAAGTACTGACAGAGGAGGATTTATCTGAAGGAAATTTATCCTCTACCCATTTGCTCCTAGGCTTAAAGGAATAGAAACCTCGCCTTGCTGGTGTTCCTCAGTGGTTGAGCGTCAACCTATGAATCAGGAGGTTGCAATTAGATTCCTGTCAGAGCACATGCCTGGGACTGCGGGCTTTATCCCAGGGGTGGGCAAACTTTTTAACTCGAGGGCCACAATGGGTTCTTAAACTGGACCGGAGGGCCGGAACAAAAGCATGGATGGAGTGTTTGTGTGAACTAATATAAATTCAAAGTAAACATCATTACATAAAAGGGTATGGTCTCTCTTTTTTTTTTAGTTGTATTCATTTCAAACGGGCCGTAGTTTGCCCATGGCTGCTCTATCCCCAGTAGGGGGTATGCAGAAGGCAGCCGATCGATGATTCTCTCTCATCATTGACGTTTGTATCTCTCTCTCCCTCTTCCTTCCTCTCTGAAATCAATAAAAAAAAATTTTGAAAAAAAGAATAGAAACCTCTCTTCTCACATATTAAGCCAGATGAAAAGGCTGTGCCAGGCTGACCCCTGCTGGAGTCAAGAAACCACTCTACTCCAAGAATGTGGGTACAAAATTTTCTCCCTTCATGCTACTCATTCATTATTTATTCACTCAAAAACAGTGAACACTCATCTGTACTACTGGGAATACTGGGGCCCTGGGGCACAGAGAACAAAGGACTTAATTCCTAGTCTTAAGAATCCACAATCTAATGCATGAGCTAGGTAGCTGCCTCTTTAAATGTTCTCTCGACAGCAGGAGAATGAGAGACGAGTTAGAAGGCCAATGCAGAACTCCAGGGATTCAATGACAGTCAGTCATGTGAGAGGGGGACAAAGGTCTCGGACTTCCAGGTTTCTAACTTGGGAAACTGGCTGGTCATAGGTGGTAGTTCCCGGAGTCAGGGAATCTAGGAAGTTTATGCAGGAAGACAAAATGAGCTTTAGACATGTTAAAATTGAGGTGATGCCCTGGCTGGTGTGGCTCAGTTGGTTGGAGCATTGTCCTGTATACCAGAAGGATACAGGGTTTTGTTTTGTTTTAATATATATTTTATTGATTTTCCACAGAGAGGAAGGGAGAGGGATAGAGAGCTAGAAACATCGATGAGAGAGAACCATCGACCAGCCACCTCCTGCACACCCCCCACTGGGGATGTGCCTGCAACCAAGGCACATGCCCTTGACCGGAATCGAACCCGGAACCCTTCAGTCCCAAGGCCGACTCTCTATCCACTGAGCCAAACCGGCGAGGGCAGGATGCAGGTTTGATTCTGGGTCAGGACACATACGTAGGTTGTGGGTTTGATCCCCAGGCTGGGTAGGTATGGAAAGGCAGTCAATTGTTCTCTCTCACCTCAATGTTTTCCTCTCTCTCTCTCTCTCTCTCCCTTCCTCGCTCTCTAAAATCAATATGCATAATGATAAAATCAATAAGATTGGGGTGAAAAAAGATTGAGGTGACTGGGGGACATCCAGGTAGAAATGTCCAATAGGCTGTTGGGTATATAGATCTGGCTGGACTCAGGAAAGTATAGGGCAGAGTTCTTGACAGCCCTCCCATACTTGACAGGGGGCTCCACCAGAATAGATGATACTCAAGAGTATGTATGTTGCGGGAGACCAGCTGAGATCTTCAGCAGGCTGGGGTTCCTTCACTTGCTTAACTACTTTTGCTTTAAAGCTATCGCTACGACTTCTGGGAAGTCTCTCCCCAACACTCCCTCATATACAAGGAACCAGATGCTTCTCCTTTGCTTACTGAGCATCCTATAATCACTTCAATCATGGCACTTAGTGCATCCTATTGCCCCTGCCAAAATTCTCATCTAGCCACTAGAGCAGTGGTTCTCAACCTTCCTAATGCCGCGACCCTTTAATACAGTTCTTCATGTTGTGGTGACCCCCAATTTCATTGTTACAAATTGAACATGATTAAAGCATAGTGATTAATCACAAAAACAATATGTCATTATATATATGTTTTCCGATGGTCTTAGGCGACCCCTGTGAAAGGGTCGTTTGACCCCCAAAGGGGTCGCGACCCACAGGTTGAGAACTGCTGCACTAGACTGTAGACCAAGCATGGCTAACATGCTAAGGCTAACACGGGCCAAATAAACGAGGCATGCAGCCCGAAGGCCGTGAGTTTGACAGGCTTTCTGTAGACCTTTGAAAGAGGGACTGAGTTTTGTGAGTAAAAAAAAATGAATGTAGGCAGCAGTAATACCATATGGTCATAATAGCCTTATGACCATGGCATTTGCAAGGGAGTTTGATGCAGGCACATTAAAAGATTTAAGTAGGGGAGTGGTATGATCAAATTTGTGATTTAGAAATATCACTCTGGCCCTGGCTGGTTTGGCTCAGTGGATAGAGAGCATCGGCCTGAAGGGTCCCGGGTTCGATTTTGGTCAGGGGTACATGCCTGGGTTGAGGACTCAATCCCCAGTAGGGGGCGTGCAGGAGGCAGCCAATCAATGATTCTCTGTCACCACTAATGTTTCTCTCTCTCCTCCCTTTCTCTTTCTGATATCAATAAAACATTGAAAAAATATCACTCTGACTGCAGTGTGGACACTGCATTAAAGCAGACGGAAAGCCCCACGCTGGCTGGTGTGACTCAGCGGGACTCCGCAATACCCCATCAAGGGCACGGGCCTGGGGTGCAGGCCGAGAGGCAACCAATCCATGTGTTTCTCTCTCTCCCCTCCCTGCTTCCCTTTCACTCTCTAAAAAAATCAATGGAAAAAATATCCTCGGGTGAGGATTAACAAAAACAAACAAAATAGTGGCTTCTGGTTAAGTTGGGGAAAAATATTGAGTCAAACCCTCCATTCCCAACTCTGAAAATACAAAACCAACATTTGCGGTATTTATGTGTTTAATATTAATTAAAACAACTGCCGCGTACCCATGGGCTGCTGCCTGTCAAGCTGTATTCTAAGCTGCTCTCTCATTTAATTTTTCCGCAGGTCTGTTAGCCAGATGCTTTGCTGTTGTTGCACAGCACAGTGAGGTTAATGCCTCCCCTTTGGGGGGGGAGGTTAAACCATCCACTTTGGGGGAGACTCCAACATCGGTCTGGCCTGTGGGCTCGGAAAGGCTTTGGTCCCAGGTCTCGGTGGTTTAGGTACCAAAGGGCACATAAGGTTGGCCCAACTGCTCTGGGCTGCGCAGGAGGGTGCGGGGAGGCGGGATCGGGGAGGCGGG
>NW_006382996.1:903933-905704 GCF_000327345.1 Myotis davidii
AGCGCGGCGCGCCCGAAGAGGCCGCTCATGGAGCCGGGGCCGTGGGCCAGCGCTGGCTCTGTCGGTTGGATATTTTTATTAAAAAAGTGAGAACACTAGAGCTCGGAGAAGTGATTTGTCTAAAGCCATACAGCGGAGTCGGGTTCGAGTCCAGTTACTGTTTAATGTTACAATCACTTGTAACCATCTTGCTATATCATCTCGTCCTATTCAGTTAAAACGTGAGCAGCACTCCTTCCCACAGAAAAAACCAATGCCGCCACTGGCTCACTAAAATGGCGGCTCCCTCCGGGGCGCTGGCTCTCTTACGTCATCACCCTGCGCGACAGCTTCTCGCGCCCCGAGTGCGAGCGGAAGCAGGCGGGCCGAGGGAGGGACCCAGGTCGGGAGTTGTACCTTGTTCTTCCGGGGCGCAAGATGGCGCTGCCCTTTGCACGTTCGCCTTGCCTCTGCCGCTGGGGAGCCAAACGATTGGGGGCTGCTGCCGCAGAAGCCCGCAGAGGTAGGGTTACCTCCTTTTACTCTCTTTTACCTCAAAACTGTTTCCGTCTCTTACTCCTAGAGCTTGTCCACGCCCCACCTGCGTTGGTGTTGCGATTCCAAACCTAGGACACTGTCTAGGTTCTTTAAAACCTAGCGCTTTGCCAGCCGGAGCTTTTTGGCTCCGGGGCTGCCTATGTACAGCACCCCGCTCCCTGGCCCGCTCGCATGCTGACTTCCCTGCCTCTCCGTGACCTCATGCCGGCCTGCTTCAGAGCGTCTCCGTGTCTTTAGCTCTAGTTCCAGGGCGGGAGCCCCTGCCATCACCCAGTGTCTTTGCTCTGCCCGCAGGCGTCAGTTTCAAACTGGAAGAGAAAACCGCTCACAGCAGCCTGGCGCTCTTCAAAGGTGACACAGGTGTCAAATACGGCATGGTGGGGTTGGAGCCCACCCAGTTGGCCCTGAACGTGGAGCGCTTCCGGGAGTGGGCGGTGGTGCTGGCTGACACCGCGGTCACCAGTGGCAGGCACTACTGGGAGGTGACGGTGAAGCGCTCCCAGCAGTTCCGGGTCGGGGTGGCCGATGTGGACATTTCTCGGGACAGCTGCATCGGAGTGGATGTCCGTTCCTGGGTGTTCACCTATGCCCAGCGCAAGTGGCACACCATGTTGGCCAACGAAAAGGCCCCTATTGAGGGCATCGGGCATCCAGAGAAGGTGGGGCTGCTGCTGGAGTATGAGGCCCAGAAGCTGAGCTTGGTGGATGTGAGCCGGGTGGCTGTGGTCCACACGCTGCGGACAGATTTCCAGGGCCCAGTGGTACCTGCCTTTGCCCTTTGGGATGGAGAATTGCTGACCCATTCAGGGCTTGAGGTGCCCAAGGGCCTCTAGTACATCCATCACTGGAGTTCCTGATCACAGGCTTGGCCAGCGTCCTCCTGTGTCTGAAGCCTTTTAACGTTGCCTCAAGCAACCTCTGGCTCCCACAGTTCAGGTCCTCTGTGCAGCGTCTCAGCCATTTCCCTCTCCCCTGTGGAAGCCAGGCTACTGCCAGTTTTCCTAGGCTACCTACCATGAGCGTCTTTTCCTTGACTCGCTTCCTTGGGTCCCTCCTTCTTCCTGTGCCCAGGCCCTGCTCAGACTGTATTCAGTCCTGGGGTCTTACCTCTCAGCTTTGTTTGGATGTATTCACCACTATGATACCTTTCTCTCCCTTTACCCATGTGTCACTTCTGTTCGTTCTTGGTGTTCTACTGAGTCTCTCCACAGGAAATCCTTCCTACCTCTGGCTG
>NW_006382996.1:906138-919470 GCF_000327345.1 Myotis davidii
CCCTTATCCTCCACTGCAACCTTGGCAGCAGAATACACTTAACCTAAAGCAGTATTAGGGGTTGAGGAAAACCTGGTGGGATGAGCATCTATGTGAAATACATTATTTCTGTTTGACCCTGTGGCTCCATCTTATTCTGTCTTTATGATGGTGATGCAACTGAATACCTCCAGGGGAGAAAGAGGACTGGGTTTAGTAAAAATAATCATTTGTGTAATTAAAGTTTATTTAAGCACAAAATACTTTCTCTGTCTATAAAATTTCTGTTTCCTTGCCAAGGGGGACAGATCTCTCCAGACAACTAAAACCAGGTGCATAGCTCTATATAGACATGTGCATGGTGGCTAGAGCCCCTTCACCCAAGTGTCTCTCTCTTTCTCTCTCATGATGGTTTCTTCAGGGAGAGGAAGAGGGGACCTGGGTGAAGACCTGGAAAGATTTTGAGTGGGCTAGGCAATTAGGCTATACCTTGAAGAAGCCCACAGTCTCCGTGGATAGCTCTACTGCAGGTATCCACCTAGGCACTTCTCTATACTCTGCCAAGGGAAATGGGGTATTTTGCCTCTCACAGAAAGCACTGGCCTGTCTTGGCCTGCACTGAAGGAGTGCAGCTCTCCATAGCATGTTTGGTGGTTGTGGGTTAAATGTGTGGCCAGTTCATGATTTTTCTTGAGCAGGGACCATGTGCGCTCCATGCTCACACCATGCTCTCTAAGTTCTCTTTAGACAGAGCCTCAGCTGCTACTTCAGCCTGGTTCTCATATGGTGTGTAGGAGTCCTGGTAATCTTGAAGCAGTTTCACTACCTCCAGGTGATTGAACTGCACAGCATCGTCCAGGGGAATGTTGCCCCACCTGAGAGGAACAAAGAAGACAGAGAGAGTGCCCTGGTTCTATAGATAACAGTTGTGGCTACCCACACCCCCTTTTAGCTTAATCCTACTCACCTGTCCTTGACAAAAGGATTCACTTTGCAAGCCTCAATCAGAAATTTAACAACTTCAATGTGTCCTAGGAATATGGGCAGAAGGAAAATGAGAGAGTACAGATCCTGAACCTTTTGGTGACAACAATGGTGCAGACCCTTGGCAGCTGGAGTTCTGAACCAATAAAGGAGGGAAAAAGGCCTCTTCCCATTTTGTTCCCTGCAGTACCCAATAATAGCCTGCAAACTGAAGGGTGTCTGGACAAAACCACCCTGAGGGCACACCCAATTGGGTGGGGGGTACTCTTGGTAGAAAAGGAAGGGTCTTCAGATCTACTTATTTAACCTCTTATTTAACCTTCAGATACCTTCAGCTGCAGCAACATGCAGGGCTGTGCGGGAGTCGTAGTCTTTCTGTTCCATGTCCATGGCTGACAAGGCAAACCTGAGGGTAGTGGAAAGCAGCTGGAGTAACTCATATCAGCTTAGAATCACTCATGTCCTTTCTGAAGTGGGGTCAGACTGGATAGGTCCCAGAGCTTATGCCAAAATCGTAGGCCTCGCACAATGTGTTCTCTACCCAGATGAGACTGTTACACCCACGTCAGAAAATGGGAGTGTGATGGTTCCAGAAACATCACTGTTTATCTGTGGTAGCTACCCAGTACATATTTGCCGATGTTGTAATCCTTACCTACCACCTCTGCTCTTAACACCCAGGTTAATCCTAACAGTGGCTACCATTAATTAAGGTCTTCTCACATAGTAGGCACTGTACTTTGAAAAAATTTTCATTTAAGTGCACTGTGTGTCCATTGTATCTGATTCTAAAGCTGAAGCACTTAACTATTTTGCTATGATAACTCCTTATGAGATCTCTGACCGGGAGTATTTTATTGTGTTTATCTGGTCACAGAGGTACCTTCGAAGAGCTGAGACATCTCCACTATAGGCAGCAAATAACAGGTTTACCACAGTCTTGTTCTGGAAAACAGATCATACCCACTTGAGATTAATTGTGACTTTGAGCCCACCCATGCCCAGCTCCAGCCCATGACGCTCCTCCCTGGATGTTTAGCCAAGGGTATTCTGAAATATTCTTAGACGCCACCTGGGATCTTCCTTACCCTTACTTCTCCCCCTTCACGCCGCGGATCTAACTTTCGCGCACAGTGTCTCAGGTTGTCATAGTTGTGGAAATTGAAGAGAGACACCAACTTCTAAAATTGTAAGCCAGAGAGATTATTTACTTACTCCTTGCTCTTAGTAGGAGCTAAAAATTGCTTTAGTTACTCATTCAAGAATATTGGGTATTATGTGCAAAGTAACTTACCTGGCAGAAACTGATGCCCCTGTGGCTGTTCCCCAGCTTGTCCAGTGGAGGTGAGAGACACATCATTCCCATGACATTGGGTACCACCAGGAGGATGGCTCCTGACACAGCTGACTTGGCTGGCAGGCCCACCTTGGGGACAAAATTGAAAGAGGATGAGCTAGAGGTGTCCCAAGTCTGGGTTAATAGTTTATCCCAAATGACTGTGTGGGCAAGGCCACACCCACCTCAACCTTTTGGCTTGTTAATTAGCTTTTCCTACTCCTGTCCTCCCCTCCCCCCCTTTAAATTCACGGCTTCAGTAAGGAAATATTTATTGGGTATCTACTCCATGACTGATGCTAGAACTAGGACAAAACCTCTCACTCTGATGATAGGAGATAGACAGTACACAGGTAGACAAATAGACAAAAATAATCACAGCCTATGACCACACAGAAGAAAAGTAGGAAGATGTGATAGAGAAGTGGGAGGGGCACCACCTGAGGATAAAAGTGGTCAGAAAAGCCTCTCTCTGGAGGCGACATCTAACCTGAAGTCTAGAGAAGCACCAGCCATGTGAAGGGCCACAGAAGATTGGTCACAACATCATGTGTTTGTGTTTGAGGGACTTTATGTGTTTGGCAAACCCCTAAAGATTCTCAGCCTAATTGCCTGGCTGGAAGTTAGTGAATGGGAGGCCTGTACAAGCTTCCACCTCTCCACCTTCAGAGACTCGGTATCCTCTGCCTGGCTACGGGCTTGGGCACATGGATGGAAGGGCCAGAGCACTTACGTGGAAGGCAAACTGGCCTGAGAAGTCATACATGCCGCAGGAGTGCATGAGGCTGAGGGTGTTGCGCACTGCTTCAGCGCTCAGCACGCTCTCTCCTGTGATGGGGCAGATCCCGCCATTGGCCAGGGTGGCTGCCATGACACTTCCCGATTCACAGGTTACCTCCACGGAGCACAGCTATGGAGACAGGGCAGAGGTGAGGGTGTGGTGTGGACCTGAACACTCTTGGTTGCAGAGCAACGTTCTTGGCATCCTGATCTTTCTGCCAGTTCCCCTGGTGTTTCTGGAGGAGCGTCCCTTCGGGTCAGAGCAGGAAGTACAGCCTGTCCTGTTCCCTTGACCCTGAGCTGAGCAGCAGTGTTTACCTGGAAGTAGAGATCCAGGGCAGCCATCATGTCCACCCCCTTAGGGAAGCACTGCAAGGAAGAAGAGGGGAGGGAGAGCATCTCTCCTCAGGCCATCCGGAGTCTTTTCACATGGCCAGGACCTCAGCCCAAGTCCCCAGCCCGAACTGCCCTTCCCCAGCCACAGAATCCCCAGGGACTTGCTCTCCCGGCCTCTCCCAATTACCTTCTTTTCCTTTAGATAATAGCCGATGGCATAATTCCGATCCCCCGTTTCCTTCTCTGACTGGAATCTGAAGCAAACACCCAATTTAGTACTTGATGTTTGAGGGGTGGGTGTGAGGAGAAGGGGGAAAAATACCTTCCCTGAGAGAGACAACTACATTGCACATTAAATTAAATCAACCCCTTTATAAATTCTCAGTAATACTGCGAAACTCTGGGACCCCGCAAACACCGGGCAGAGCTTTATTATAAAGTGTGAAAAACAAAGCCCCAAATTGTTTAGTCATCTAGTCTAGAAAAACATGGCTTTGAGAGGCTTGGCAAGAAATCCTTACATCACCTCGTTCATTAAGTACTAAATAGAAATAGAGCAAGTTCTTCTATAAAGTAAATAAATGCCAATGAAGGGGCTCAGAGAAAGCTGGGAGGCCAAAGTTCCCTTGGGATTTCTTCCTCTTATGGTTCTATTCTATTCTCATACTCTCTCTCTCTCTCTCTCTCTCTCTCTCTCTCTCTCTCTCTCTCTCTCTCTCTCTCTCTCTCTCTCTCTCTCTCTCTCTCTCTCTCTCTCTCTCTCTCTCTCTCTCTCTCTCTCTCTCTTACACACACACACACACACACACACACACACACAATGTATTCAGCCAATCCTGTGAACAGGGTCTTACGTGGCATTGCTGAAACCCACGAACTCATTTCCAGCCATTTTGTTCAGATATTGCAATACCTAGAAGAGAAAAAGAGGCATGGGAGGCACCGCATGAGTGAGGACCCTGCTGACTCTCCGAACTCCTCAGTCTTTTTCCCAGCAAGAACTTCAGGTGCCTTTCCTCTCTGAGGCCAGCAGATCCCCACAGTTCTGGAAATAAGGCTTCTAGTATGGGCTGGTGCACTACCAAAGGGTTAGAGCCAGGCACTGGGGCAGCTGGAGAGGACAACATGCCAGAGGAAAGCAGCCAGGGGCTAAGTAGCAAGGAAACTTACAAAATCAAACTTCTCTGCTTTGTTACAGTCCATCTGCAGAGAGAGAGAGAGAGAAAGAGAGAGATATCAGTGTTCCAAACCTAGGAAGATGACAGAGGAGGATCAGAAGGACCCAGTTAAAGTGTTAGACTAGTTTGCTTCTGGGAATGTGTTACATTTTACAATCACCCTTTTTTTTTCTTTTTTATTAAAAAACACACCAATAAACAGCTAAGACTTTTTAGTATCCATGTATAGTTAGTGACCTTAAAAACAAAATCGCTAAGATTTTATCAAGTAATGAATACAAATAACCTCACCCCGTCTACGAGCCTCACTCCCACTTCCATTCTCAATTCTGCTCCTCATCACAGACTCCCACTTTCATTTTCCTGGTTCCAATCCTGTCCCAAACCCCACCCCTATTCCGACCCCATCCCCATTCCTTACACCCCACGCTGGATCCTCACTCTGTCCTTTCCCGGACTCCCATAGCCATCTCCAAGACTGGAGTGACAGGAATGGGAAGAGGGTGTGTGTTGCATATATTATAATATTCAAGTTTATCAATTATGTTGATAATTGAAATAAAGCTAAAGATTTTAGCTGAAAATCAAGTCCAATAGGGTCTGCTTAGATGGGAATGGAATGAGGCAGGCCCCAGATACAGAGCTGTAAATAGAGCTGTCCCAGAGCATCTGCCCAACTCTCGAGGGAGCCTGGTTTCCTCCCACCCTCATTACTTCCCGCACATGTCAACTACAATGTCAACATCACAGGAACTCTGACACCTAAGTCCCTGGAGGAAGGGCTCCTAACACCACCTTCCCCAGGAGGAACTGTGATTGGCTCCAGAGCATTGCTGCCCACATTACTCTCAGGTTGTTACTCAAGCCCTGGGAGACCTACAGCTGACAAGCCAGCCTGACACCTTTGCTCAAGGCCAACTCATAGTTCCAGGTGACGTGAACAGCTACCCTGGCCTGGCCATTCACCCTTCTTTCTGTGTGTCCCTCACCCAGAAGTGGCCAATCAGCACCTAATAGTGTTGTCCTCCCCCTGTGCCTGGCATTTGGCCCTTGGTCCTAGGCAGGGGTCAGGATCTGCTCACTTCTCTAAGGGCCAGGACGCTCTGGGTTCCTGACTCGTGGGTGGGGGCAGGGGTAAAGTTCCTTTTACTAACATCCTCATATGTGCCCTCACTGCCTCCTGGGGATCCTCAAAGGAATCAAAGCCCCACCAGTCTCCCTGGAGAGCTGGACAGATATGAGGGATATCGGAATGGGGGGTTTAGAGAAGGCTAGGGTGGCACTGACCTTGATCAGGGAGCTCACAACAATGGCGCCAGCATTGACCATGGGGTTATGGGGGATTCCTGAGGAAATACAAACCACCCAGTGTCTTATCAGCCACTGAGAAAAAACCTTGTTTACAGTCTGCCCACTCTGCAGGCTAGACTAGAAAGATTTCTTTGCTGGGGAGGATGGAATGACAGAGCTAATCAGGAAGGGCAGAGAAATAAAAGAGGGTGAGGTGGGGATAAGAGGGGAGCATTTATGAGTCTGGTCTGAGCCCTGGCAGTGCTCACCTTCCTCGTTGAGGGAGAGCTTGTTGTAGCGCAGGCCACTGGGCTCCTTGCCCACAAACGTGTGCACGTAGTCAGTGCCTAGGGTGCTTACAGAGATGGCATAGGTGAGGGGCTTGACGCAGGATTGCAGGCAGAAGGGGATCTTTGTGTGGCCCACGGAGTGCCTGGAGGTAGACAGCTGCCATGAGAGGTCGGCCTATGTTCTGCACCCGGGCCCTGCTTCCCCTCTCTCACCCAGCATCTCACCGCTGACCATCCACAGTACACAGGGAGACGCCCCACAGGTCTGGATTTGACTTGGCCAGCTGAGGGATGTAGGCTGCCACCTGGTCATGAGTGGGTAGAGAAAACGGACAGAATGGAGATAGGGATGTGAAGAAGGGGAATAGAGCTGCTGAGGTTCAGGGTCAGGAGAGCCTTTTAGATGAAGGCTAAAATTCTGTTTTCTCTAGGGCAACAGAGCTCTCTCCTGCCTGTTGTTTTCAGACACCCAAGACTTAAGTCCTAGAAGACCTTCTCTTTCTGTAGCTCCACTCCTATAGAGAAGGCAGTAAAGTCCATGAAAAGTAAAAAGAAGAATATTCTGGGATCAGCTTCCCTTTTTGGTTCTTAGGCTCAATTATCCTGTAAGTGTCTTTCAAAGTTCTATTGAGTCCTTATGCCAAATGTCCCCATAAAAACTTTAAATCCCCTCACTTGCTTTAGAAATTGCATGTATAGAAATACATAAAGCCCTTGTCTCCATTTTTAGAGGTTCTGCTTCTCACCCCTCATCCACTGGATTCCCAGCCCCAGGAAATCTCAGAGAAGCAAGGTATATCTGGCCCAGAGCCCTTGCCCCGCCCCTAGTCCCCGGGCCCTCACTTTGCCTCCAGTGAACTCTCCGGCATCCTCAAAGATGCGATCCACATGGCCCGTGAACTCCTCAAAATCAGGAATGACAAACTTCTTTCGGAATGCCTGGGTCAGGAGCACAATGTTGCTGCTCACACACCTGGATTCCAGACGTGAGTGGGTTAGGGAGCTGGAGAGATGCAGCTGTGACTCACTCTGGAGCCGTGGAAATTTGGAATAAAGGTGTGAGTGATCATCAGGTTTGGGACCAATACTGTGTGACCTTTGGCACGTCACATTGTCTTTCTGGGTCTTGAGTTTCTTTGCCTCTAAAATGAGGGGCTGGAATAATGTGGAAAGATAGCCCAAGAAAAATAAATACTCAAATAATATGCATAGTAGGTCATCTTTATATTTTAAAAATCCTAAATAAGCATATTTACATATATTCTTATGTGTATGTAAATGCATAGGACATTATCTAAAAGATACTCATCTGTTAATAATGTTTACTTCTGGGAAATGGAACTGAGATTGGGGAGACGGGGAAAGAAGAAAATGTATTTCTATATTGTTTGAACTCTTATACTGAGTATGTGTGTACTCATGTGTAACTCGTGTAATAATAAAATAAAATGAGGGGCTGAACTATCCAATCCCTAAGATCCCTCCCTGCTGTTATCATCTATGTCCAAGAACAATTGAGAGCGGTGCTCTTGTTTCTGGGGCCCTCACTTTTGGAAGAGATCTCGGTCCAAGAGGCCGCCACTGCTGGACTCTCGAACCATGCGGCGCATCTGGCTCATGCAGTCCCGGAGCCGGGGATCTGACGTCTGCAGTCCAGTAGCCTTCAGTGCCTTTAGGGTAAAGAAGAAGCTAATAAGATCAGCCACAAGGTCAGTAATACAATCCTAAAAATCTCTCCCAATGGACAACAATTAGCTTAACCCCAACTACTACATTCTGTGTAACAAATGGGTTTGCAAACTAAGAAGAAACATAACAGCTTTGAAGGCTAATGGGGGTTTCCTACCCTTTTCCACCAAGGCAGTTGGTTTCTGAACCCCTTGGATCAAAGTCCCAAACCAAGAAGATGGGCTGGGTCAGAGGAGTTAATCTTCCCATCCTGGGGCAGGGATGGGATTGCCTCATCAGCCGAGGCATCTCCTCATGAAGCAACCCATTATTAGCTGCCCTGTACTTGTCCGGCCGTTTTCCCCACTTTCAAGAGATCCCAAGGGCCTTGGCCAGATAGTTCAGTTGGTTAGAGCATCGTCCCCATATGCCAAGGTTGTGGGTTGGGTTCCGGATCAGGGCACATACAAGAATCAACCAATGAATGTTTCAATAAGTGGAACAACAAAATCAATGTTTCTCTCTTTGCCTTACTTTCTCTAAAATCAGTAAGAGATCCCAAGGGATTAGGGTTCTGAGCAGGTAGAGAAACTTACAGTAGTGAACTTGTGGATAGGGATTCGTTCCTGTCCCTCAGCGATAGTGTAGAAGAGCAGATCACCCAGGCGAGACAGCATGCCACTCTCTGACGAATCACTGTTTGGGGGCAGAGACAGGGGAGGAGGGCAGGAAACTGAGAACTGATCCTTGCTCCTCCTGGAACATGGGCTTATAAGTAGTAGGTATCTTCATTCTAGGCCTCCTCCCTGAGCTATCTGATCTCTCCCCATAATGTCAACTTTCACATCTGTCCTGAGAAGTCTTAAATTTTATTCACAAGCTTTTTGTTGTTGTTGCTGTTCCTGGCCTTTAGACTTTTATTTCTAGCTGCCTTCTAGACATTTCCATTACTAGATGTTCCACAGGAACCACACACTTAACATGTCCAAACCTGATGTAATTTCACCTCTGCTGCTCTTCTTGTGTTTCCATCTGGGTTCATAGTGTTACCACTCCTCCAGTTGCCAAGCTGGGAACATGCAACCATTTGGATAATTCCCATACCTTGCATCCATGTTCAGTTGGTAAACAATGTTGGATGAATTTACCTCCATAATGTCTCAAATCAACCCTCTTTTCTTCTCTTCCCTTGTGCCAGCATGGTATAGTAGAAAGAACCAGAATTTGCACCTTAATAGTTGTGTGATCTTAATATAGATAGTAAGGTTATTTAATACTGCTGAACTGGCTTACTCATCTATAAAATAAAGGTAGTAATGTCTGCTTTACATGGGTGACGTGAAGCTTCATTAAAATAACATTCCATAAATTCCAAAAACTGTCTTTCACGAAGCAGAGGCTCGGTAAATCATGCTTCCTTATCACCAACTCCTAATGGTACTATACTCTCTTCTTGCCTTCCAACCCATCTTCCACAATGCATGATCATCTTTCTAAAACGCAAATGTCATTTCACTACGGAAAACCTTTGATAGCTCCCTACTGCCTAGAAAATAAGTTATTACTTCTTGGTATTATTCCTTGGTATAGCATTGAAGGCTCTTGAGAACCTGCCAACATTCCTTTCCTATTCTTCACTGTGCCCCAACACTCCAGTTATGCCAGGTGGCTCCCAAATGGGCCAGGTATTGTCAGGCTTCCTGGCCTTTGCTTATGCTAAAACTTCTGCATGGAATAACCTCTTTATCCTTCATGTTGCATAGTCCTGCTCATCCTTCTAGGTCCAAATCAAATGTTAGTAACTCTTTAAAGGCTTCCCCAACCTCCAGATGCCGCTATACTGCTGGTATGACACAACATATCATCTTATTGACAGAGGAATTTCTCTTGTTCCACTGTTAGGTCTTTGTGTTTTATATATTTTTGTTTTCCTATCATTGAGCAAAGTCCCTAGCACACAGTGGGTCTTCAAAAAGAATTACCTAGTTACACTTGTAGGAAGTTCTCTGTTCCCCAAATTATCTCTCTAGCTGGCTTATAACACTTAAGATTCCAGGTACTGAAGATTTCTTGGTCTTCAAGAAATGTTATTAATATGTTAACAGATTTAGAGGAATTATTTTATCAGATCATTCCAAGTATGACAGCAATTTGAGATTAAGACCCTTAAAAACCCTCTGACCCAACAATTTGTCCAGCATTTATCCTGTAGGTGTACTCACATACCTACAAAGTAACATATTCACTGCATTGTTGCTGATAGGTAAGACTAAAACAACCTACATGTGTTTCAATAGGGAACTGAATAGGTGATAGGTAAACTATCGTGTATTTATATCATGGACTATTGTGCAGTGTTAAAAAAAAAGAAAAAAAAAAGAGCCCTGGCCAGGTAGCTCAGTCGTTCTGATACACCATGGCTGCAGGTTTGATCCCAGCTCAGGCCACATACAAGAATCAATCAGTGAATGCATAAATAAGTGGAACAACAAATGGATGTCTTTCTCTCTCTCCCCTTACCTCTCTAAAATCAGTAAAAAATTAATGAGGGCATGCATAAACATTGACTTAATATGATGTAATAGTAACTAAAGGAAGCAAGCTATAAAACATTATTTTTAGTATGGTACTATTTATGTTTAAAAGGGAAAAGTATATATATTTGCTTTTTCAGGCACAAAATATTTCTGGAAGACTGATTTATTTCTCCCTAGGTGAAGCAGGTGCTGGCAAAAGGGGTGGGAGGGATATTTCCCACTATATATCTTTTTGTAAATTTTGAATTGTTAACTATATGAATATGCATGTTATCTATTGAATAGGATATATGCGAATATGAATATATTCTGTTGAAACAATGCATTAAAAATAAAACAATATTAAAAATCAAGAAGCTTGGCATAGACTAGG
Organism: Myotis davidii; assembly: GCF_000327345.1. Taxonomy (NCBI): domain Eukaryota; kingdom Metazoa; phylum Chordata; class Mammalia; order Chiroptera; family Vespertilionidae; genus Myotis; species Myotis davidii. Next base: position 916,890 of record NW_006382996.1, read on the forward strand.
CATGTGTATATGTATTTTGTTCTAGGAGAAATACTAAGAGAGGGGGAAGTTTTCCTGTTTCTGAGGAAATCCAATTGTCACAATAAACGTAGTGCCTATAGGGAAGTGAGGATCCATGTGGTGACAGAGGAAGGGAGGAAAAAGATATCGTAGGAATAGCTCAAGAAGGAAAATACACAGGAACACTTTGAGGGCAGGTCTTTCTGCCCGAAGCTGAAGGAAGACAGGAAATAATGCCATCTTACTGAATGTGTCTCAAGCCTTAAATAAATTGCACACTCTTGCCCTGGTCGGTATCTCAGTGGTTGGAGCATCGGCTTGCGCACTGAAGGATTTCGAGTTCAATTCCCGTCAAGGGCACGTACCTCGGTTTGGGTTTGCTCCCTGCCCCCTGGTCAGTTGGGGATCATGCAGTCCATGTGTCTCTCTCACATAGACGTCTCTCTCTCTCTCTCTCTCTCCCCCCCTCTCCCCTCCCTTCTACTCTCTGAAAGAGATGATGGGAAGAATGTCCTCAGGTAAGGACTAACAAAACAAACCAAAACAAACAAACAAAATTGCACACCCTTTGACCTAGATATGGATTGATATACAACATAATGTTGAGGGGGGAAAGCAAAATGTAGAACAATGTATATAGTATGACACCATTTGCATAAAAAAGGGAAAATAATATTAACATGTACTGCTGATATACGCAAAAAATAACTCTAGAAGATTATACGAGATATCAATCTCTGGAGAGCAAACTCTTCTAGCAATTTATTTTAAGAAATAATTGAACAAGTGCACAAGAATATGTAGTAACTAAACTGAAAATTGGTTAAATTATGATACTTCATACAATGGAATCTTAAAATGGCAAAATGGCAGCCATTAAAATAACAATATATACACATATTCAATGACATTGAAAGCTGTTTAAATGGAAAAGATAGGTTACTAAATAATATGAATGCCAAGGCCCTACTTTTGTTAAATTTTATATATACATATATAGGATAGGATATATATAGATATAGATCACAAAATTAATGGGAAACTTAATTTTTTTCTTGTTCTATTTATCGTGTTTTTCTTTTATAATAAAAACAATAAAGCTAAATATTAAAAAACAAACAAACAATAACCTGAATAATGGTGTTTTCTCTTTACTCCTCCTTTTCCCCCAAGACAAGAACCCCTCCCCCTTCAGTGCTCTCAGCTCCTTCTGCCCACGGGAGCATCAGTCCAAGGCCATTAACAAGAGTCCCTGGGCGCACAGGCAGCCTTGGGAGGGGGATCAGGCTTTCTAAAAACACCCTGACCCACCTGACTCGCTGGGTAAGGAAAGGGGCAGGGACAGGGACACCTCTTGCTCGCCACCCCACAGAAAGTGTGAGGGGGAAGGAGGTTAAGCCTTGGCTCTATCCCACCGTCATTTCTCCCAGGGCAATTATTTGGGGAAAGTTGAGTGGGGGAGTAGATCAGGAGAGAAAGGGCTTATTCTTTAAAGTTGATATGTTCCATGTCTCCTTGAGAAGAGGCTGATGGAAAAGTACAGCATAATAATTATCAATAATAAACACATAAATAATGCCATATTGGTCAGAGCAGGGATTCCAGTGGCGGTGAGGTAGTGCTGGCTACTTTAATTACGGTGTGCACATCTTTCTCAAAGTCATCAGTAGATGTCAATGACAGGGGAGATGGTCCGTTTCCTGCTCCTGCTATAATAGAGCAGGGGCGACTTGGACATGTCTATATTCACTTCTGGGGAGGGCAGTATTTCCTGTCCTGCCTCTGTCTGTGTCTCAGAGGAAAGAGGCTCAGCCACCAAGCGTTCCTGGGTATTAGGGGTTAGGGCACAATAAGAGCCCCGGGGGGAGAGGGAGAGAGCCCTTTAGATCAGTAAGCCAGGGAAGCACAGATAACAGATCTGATGGGCTCTAGTTTCAGAAATCTGCGTTTTATGCCCCCTCCCCTCCCGCCACTATGATAAAGATTTTCCCCATTCAACAACCAACTGGAAAAACACCCTTATTCACAGATTAGGGAGCCCTGGCAATGCACACACCCAACACTTACGCAAACAACACACGCACCAACGTACTTGCGCACCAATAATACACGCGCATCACATTATACGCCGAGAACGCGCCGAGACACAGACCCCCACACTGACAGACCCCCGACCCCGACAGACCCCCACACCCTGACAGACCCCAGTGCAGCAGGACTCGGGAGGGAGGCTGTTGCGCCCCCATGCACCCCCTAAGATACCCGCGAGGAGGAGGAGAGGGAGGATGAGGCTGGGTGGTGCGCACACAGCCCCGCACTCAGACACGTGCACCGAGAAACACGCCGCGCATCCAGGTTCCCGGCGAGGTACGCACCTGGGACAGGCACCATCCCGAGGACCGACCTGACCAAACGCTCTCCCGGGCGGACGGCATTTTACTGCCCGAGCGCGGCGGACCCAGAACCCCAAATCTAAAGGAAAAGGCATCGCCGGCGAGTGAGCGAAGAGAGGAGAGGGAAGAAGACGAGCTGCGCTCCCGAGGAACGGGACTTGGGAGCTAGCGAGTGGGAGCCGGTGCCC
>NW_006382996.1:919657-919971 GCF_000327345.1 Myotis davidii
TGCAGAGCCTTCATGGAGCGCATCCCCCCAGCACGTCGCCCGTTCCGGCGGAGCGCCCCGGGCGTCTGAACCGTGGCTGGAAGGAGGGGCGGAGGAATCGGGGACGAGGAAAGGTGGGGGGAGCTCTGGGATGGAGTGTGAAGCCCGGGAGGTGTCCGAGAGCTGGGGCCCGGTGGGTGGGATTGTAACAGGAGGAGGCGCCTGTCCCTATAAGGCTCGAGCCGCTGTCAGGTGCACCCAATACCCGCTGGCCAAGGGGATGGGTGAGGGGATCCCGGGCGAGGGGAGAACGCGGGCGGAGGGCGTCTCGGTGC
>NW_006382996.1:920211-921647 GCF_000327345.1 Myotis davidii
TGGGGTTCGCAGAGGAAGAGCAGACGGGCGCCTCTCTACACTTAGTGGCCCTCGACGTTCGGAGGCCAGAAATGGCCCACAGTGGCCCTCGCAGTGCGGGCGTGGAGGCCAAGTGCTAATCTCCGCCAAGTGGTATCGGCGAGCGGGGAGTCCAACCCGGGGAGCACCCCGACCGGAAACAGCCCCCGCGGCACTTTAATGAGGCCAGGAGGCCGCGAAAAGCTCACCGCGGTGCTTGCTCAGGTGCTTGGGTTCTCTTATCTATGTCAGTTATTCAGTGGCTGTTTAGGGTGCTTGGGTATTCTTAACTCCGTGCCCTTCAACGTTTTATTTATTTTATTTTTTATTGATTTCTTACCAAGAGGAAGGGAGAGGGAGAGAGAGAAGCATCAATGTTTGGGTTTTTTGTTTTGTTTTTTTTTTGTCCTTTGAGGCATTTTATTTCCACATATATATCACATCCCTAGAAAAAGAATCCCAGGATTTTCCCTCCTGTGTGTTTTCGTCTTGCTTCTTCATGGTCCATGATGCCCGCTGAGGTTGTCAGTACAATGAAACCAAACTGACGGGATGGAAGCAAGTTGTTCTGCCATTTTTCTAGATCTTTGAGTTGCACATCAAATCTGGGGCTGATTACTCCACACTTGTTCAACCTGCCTGTGAGGTTCACAACAATTTTCCCAGCTCTGTGGTCATCAATAATTTCAAATTCGCCAATGTAACCATGCTTCATCATCACAGTCAGAAACCGGACGATGACTTTGGAGCACGGCCGGATGAGAACCTGGCGCTTGCCTCTCTTTTCGGCATTGTTGATACTCTTCAGAGCATCAGCCAGGACATTCATGCGCACCATGATGGCGGCACGGACCGATGGCGGAAAGAGCAACATTTTTTTTTTAAGTTTCCTATACATATGGCCAAATTTAATGGCACTAAAAAGGCTAACACCTTAGGAGGGGGAATTTACATGGTGATAGAAATGTTATCATCCCAATTTTGCTTATAAAAATAATGTAACTTTAGAGACTGGAGTAAAATGCACCACAGTTAACAGTGATTATCTGAAGGTGCTAGAATTATGGGTAATCATCATTTTCTTCTTTATTTAATTTTTTTGTAACACAATCAGAAAAGATGATTTGTAATTTCAATTTTAAAAAAGCCTTTCCTACAAATAGGCACATGAAAAATAATCACATCAACAGTCACATAAGGAAATACAAATGCACATCATGAGATATCACCACACACATATCAAAATGGCTAAAATTAAAATGGTGATAACATTCAATGCTAGCAGGGATGTGATGAAATTGATTCATTCACACATTGCTGGTGGGAATGTAAAATGGTATAGACAACTCGGGAAAATAGTTTGGCAGTTTCTTTTAAAACTAAAAATGATCAATTAGTTTTATCAGTTTAACACCGGA
>NW_006382996.1:934352-954200 GCF_000327345.1 Myotis davidii
CCTGCGGACTCCAGCGCGCGGCGACCCCCGAGGTCGCAGGCGGGGCCTGCGGACGCCGAGGGCGGGAAAAGCGTGTGAGCTCTGCTCGCCGCGAGGACACGGCGGCCCTGGAGGATGGGGTTCGCAGAGGAAGAGCAGAGGGGCGCCTCTCTACACTTAGTGGCCCTCGACGTTCGGAGGCCAGAAATGGCCCACAGTGGCCCTCGCAGTGCGGGCGTGGAGGCCAAGTGCTAATCTCCGCCAAGTGGTATCGGCGAGCGGGGAGTCCAACCCGGGGAGCACCCCGACCGGAAACAGCCCCCGCGGCACTTTAATGAGGCCAGGAGGCCGCGAAAAGCTCACCGCGGTGCTTGCTCAGGTGCTTGGGTTCTCTTATCTATGTCAGTTTGGGTTTTTTGGTTGTTTTTTTTTGTCCTTTGAGGCATTTTATTTCCACATATATATCACACCCCTAGAAAAAGAATCCCAGGATTTTCCCTCCTGTGTGTTTTCGTCTTGCTTCTTCATGGTCCATGATGCCCGCTGAGGTTGTCAGTACAATGAAACCAAATGGACGGGACGGACGCAAGTTGTTCTGCCATTTTTCTAGCTCTTTTAGTTGCACATCAAATCTGGGGCTGATTACTCCACACTTGTTCAACCTGCCTGTGAGGTTCACAACAATTTTCCCAGCTCTGTGGTCATCAATAATTTCAAATTCGCCAATGTAACCATGCTTCATCAGCACAGTCAGAAACCGGACGGTGACTTTGGAGCACGGCCTGATGAGAACCTGGCTCTTGCCTCTCTTTTCGGCATTGTTGATCCTCTTCCGAGCATCAGCCAGGACATTCATGCGCTCCATGATGGCCCCGCCGACCGATGGTGGAAAGAGGAGAAGCGTCAATGCTGAGAATCATTGATTGGCTGCCTCTTGCACGCCCCCTACTGGGGAATCAAGCCCATAACCAAGGTACATGCCCTTGACAGAATGGAATCTGGGACCCTCCAGCCCGCAGGCTGACTCTCTATCCACTGAGCCAAGCCCACTAGGGCGGCCCTTCAACATTTTATAAACCGTAAGGTACTTCCAAAACCTTAGTTATTTCAATTGCTTGCCCCTGTGTTTCTCAGGGGCCAAAAAGAAGTGATGCATAAAAAGAATTTTGAAAATTCAGCACATTTAGGAATTTTACCATTTGCAGCTGGAAGAACATTCGCCTGTATCTTCACAAAGCCCAACTCAGCATCTATATTTAGTAGGAACTCGTGTAAATAAGAGCTATTACCCAGTGTGTATAGTGTGCCCACCTTTATATAATTTATCTCATGCTCTTACCAGAGACCTACAAACTAGTTATTAGTTGTATTTTGAAGATGAGGAAACGAAGACCCAGAAATTATGACTTGCTTGAATAAATAACCCAGCTAATGAGTAGGGGCAGGAATCAGACCCAAGTCTCTGACGACAAGGCTGTCTTCATGATGCAGCTTTTACCAAAATTAACTGTTAGATTGAATTATTCCAGGAAATGACCTCATCCCCTAAAGGAAGCATTTTATGTGGAAGCATTATGATACAGTGCCGAGCGTTGTCTAGAGGCTGGCTGTGTCACAAAATAGCACTTTTCATTTTGGGATTAAAATGAGCATCAAGGGTAACCATGGGGAAATAAACATCAAAGCCACACGCTGGCGTATTCTGTGGAAAAGGCAGTTCTCCTTTGCCTTGGTTAGGGTTGGGGGTTTATTTGGTTTGAAACCATATGAAGTGACCTTTCTTTGTTTGTGTGTGTTTGTTTTTTTCTCCTGTAGTCATTTCCTATCTGTTCTCCGATGGGCATGACTCTAATTCAGGAACTCCAGCTTGCCCTGGGCTGGTTCATGCATGGTTTTCCCCATTAAGTAATTTAAGGAAGCTCTGGGTCCTAAAACTTTGTATAAACCCAAGCCAGCACTAGTTTTTCCAAAGGTAACAAGCTAATCTTATCCTTGTTTCATAAGAATGTTATTTCTCTGAAGCTTTTTGAACTGTCAAGAGAAAGATACCATATCTTAGGGGATTTCTAAACATTAACCAGAAGTTATTTGCTTCCTTTTCTTTCCTACTCCCGCTTTTTTGAATTAGCCTTAATTACAATCAGTAATTAGTTCCTCACTCTTTTTCTCTCCAGTTCTCCCCAATAACAGGAATTGGCTGGGCAGTGAAGCAAACCTTCCCCATAGAAGGGGAGGCTGTTTGCATAGAGAGCTAGCCCCCAGTTGAACTTTGGCCTTTGGACTCATTCTTCTTTTACTACAATATTGCTGCCTCTGCGTGAGGATGGAACATGAACCAGTGCCTTGGGAGGCCCAAAGCGTAGTGTGAAGTAGAAGACATTCAAGAAGAACAAGTTTGTCATCCCAGGGGGGTTAACCTGGGCAGCGTTAGGTCCTTTTTTGGTTTCTGATGGAAAAGGACCCACCTAGTTAAATCTGTGCAAAAGTGTTAGCCAATTATGACATGGCCAGCTATAAATGAGGCTTTTTATAAGTGAAAGAAAACTCTTGCATGTACCTCTAATAGGTTTTTTAAAATATATATATTTTATTGATTTTTTACAGAGAGGAGGGGAGAGGGATAGTTAGAAACATCGATGAGAGAGAAGCATCGATCAGCTGCCTCCTGCACACCCGCTACTGAGGATGTGCCTGCAATCAAGGTACATGCCCTTGACCAGAATTGAACCTGGGACCTTTGAGTCCGCAGGCTGACGCTCTCTCTATCCACTGAGCCAAACCGGTTAGGGCTGCTTTTGAATTCTTAAATCAGAAAAGCTAAACCCTCTGTGGTACAAAATTGGGAACTTGATGTTTGTGTTCAGAGAATATTTACTTGTTACGATTTATTTGAGCAGTGGTTCTCAACTTGGCTGCACATTAGGATCACCTGGAAATCTTTTTAAAATCCTGATTCCTGGGCCTCATCCTCCGGAAATTCTGTTTCTTAGTTATGGGGTGGGGCCACAACATTAGTAACAAAGAAACAGAGCTTCCGGAGGATGAGGCCCAGAAATCAGGATTTTAAAAAGATTCCCAGGTGATTAATGTGCAGCCCAGGTTGAGAACCACTGTATCAGAGGTTCATTTGTTCAATTACTACAGGTGAAGGATTATTTCACCTAAGTTATTTTTTTCGTTAATTTTTGTTCTGCTAACGTTACTATTGGTATACTCCTTCCTGTCTTAGTTTCTCCATTTGTAAAGATAATCTGTTTTTCTGGGTAAAATATAAGTACTGAGAACTCTAACATAGTCATCTGCCATTCATTCAGTGGATATTTTTCATTGTGCCAGGCCCAGAAATTAAAAGAACAGTTTCTGACTGCCCAGCCAGGGTGGCTCAGTGGTTGAGCATCGACCCATGAACCAAAAGGTCACGAGTTCAATTCCTGATCAGGGCACATGCCCAGGTTGCAGGCTCCACCCCCCTGGGGCATATGGAAGGCAGCCGATCTCCCATTGATGTTTCTATCTCTTTCTCCCTCTCCCTTCCTCTCTCTTTAAAATCAATAAAAAACGTATTTTAAGAAAATAAAACAACAAAATAAAAAACAGTTTCTGACTATTGGAAGAAATGAGAAAGTCAGTGTTTAAAATTCCTAATGAGCCCTGGCCAGGTAGCTCAGTTGGTTAGAGTATTTTCCCGATATGCCAAGATTGTGGGTTCGATCCCCAGTCTGGGCACATATAAGAATCAACCTCTCTCTTTCTTTCTAAACTAAACTTTAAAAAAAAAAATCCTAGCCAGTTTGGCTGAGTGGATAGAGCATTGGCCTGAGGACTGAAGTGTCTCAGGTTTGATTCTGGTCAAGGGCACGTACCCCTGGTTGGGGTGCTTGTGGGAGGCAGCCAATCAATGTGTCTCTTTCACATCAATGTTTCCCTCTCCCCCTCTCTTCCACTCTCTCTAAAAATTAATGGGAAAATATTCTCAGGTGAGGATTAACAAAAATAATAAATAAGTAATTAAAATAAAATTTATCATAAAAATGCTAAAATGAAGACATATTCAGAGGAAGACACCTAACCAGGCTCAGGGTAAAGGGCAGCTGAGGAAAAGGGGGAGGGGCCTAAAGGAATGTTGGGTGACGGGAACCAATTCTGAAAGGATGAGAGATGCTTGCATGGGGATGAGGATAAAAGTGTTCCAGACAGAGGTCTCTGCAAGAACTAACAGCATCATAGAAAGATCCGAGGGACTCTGGATCCGTGTGGTTGGAATGAAAGTTTGGTTGGGTGTGAGAATGTGAACCAGTGAAGATGAGGATGTAGGTGGGGTCTGCATTATGAAGAGTTTTCAACACTATGATAAGAATATTCAGCTACATCTAAAGGCAGCTCCATAGTCAACCTTCCAAAGCTTCTCTGCTTCACCTAAGCTCACCACCCCACTGCTTCACAAAGAAGCCCTCAATTTCCTGCTGTCACATTTATAGCCCCTGCATCTCCTAGTACTATTGACGAGGAAGCGTGTCTTCACTCTCAGGTTAATCTCTCCACTTACTTGGCTCTATTTTTCAGCTTCCTCTGTAATGACTCCATCCTTCAGCCTTTAAATATGCTGAAGTCTCTACCGTCTTAACCACTATACTAGTATTTTGACTCTTTGTATGAGTGTGATTACAAAGTTAAAATATACTTCAGTTAAGCAGCTTCATGCAATTCAGGTTTTCCATCAATATTGCTCTTCTTTAAAAAATTGTGATATAATTGATATGTTTTTACTCTTATTTATATTCCTTCTACCACCAAGTTTTTTGAAAGAGTCATTACACTTACAACTTCTTTCTCACTTCTCATTCTTCCTCAATAATTGTGAAGCTAAGTGATGCTGCCATTATGTTGCTTGCGTTTATGAGCTTTCAGGGATTCATTGGAGTTTAAAATTTAAATATGTTAATCAAGGCCACCAAATAGATTAATAAATTTTAAAATTGCTAAGACATCATTAGGAAGCAGATATATTTGAATAGGGTTCAGATTCTGGCTAGAGCACTATGGTGCAGGTGCACATGTTTAAACTTGATGTTGGACCTTGAGGGAGTAAATGAAATTTCATATAAATTTGAATGTTTCTATGATGTATTCCAGTATGCTTTCCTAAACTCCTCTGGTTTAGCAATTGCAAAACCCAATTTTTAGGAGTGAAAAAGCATAAATAAGAACATGTGAAAAAATCACAATATATCATCACACTGGTTAGATTTACAATGCCTAAAATACACTTTCTATTTTGTCAAATAATGTCTCCTATAATTTAGTTTCTCTGATGGCCATGAGGCTAGATTAGAGCAAATCTGAATCATTATAATATGAGCTTGTAGATTTTGCCAGAGTCCCTAAAAATATTTTTAAAAACTCTTTGAAGCCTAACGTTAATTTGAAAGATTTTGAAATAGCAAAAAGAATAAACTTTCAGATTGTGGTTGATAGCATTTTAATACTTTTTTTTAACCTAAAGGATATTAAAGATGTTATACCAGTCTTGTATTACCATATAGTGAGCAAAATTATTCTCTAAAAGACTAGCTAAATTAATTTTTAACCACACTTATCTACATTCCACAAGCCATAATTTCTCAAGATCTTATGTAATTTGAAGCTTTTTTACATCATCCACTTTTGCTAAAAGTTGTTACAGCCCTGGCCAGCGTGACTTAGTGGTTAGAGTGCCGGCCTGCCGGCCTGGACACCAAAGGGTCTTGGGTTCCATTCATAGTCAGGGGCACATATCTGGGTTGTACGTTTGATCCCTGGCCCGGTCTGGGAGCCCGCTGGGGAGGCAACCAATCGATGTGTCTCTCTCGCATTGATATTTCTTTGTCCTCTCTTCTCTCTCTCTTCCCTTCCCTCCTCCCTTCCACTCTTTCTAAAAATCAATGGGGGAAGAAATATCCTCTGGTGAAGATTAACAACAACAAAAAAGTTATTGGAATTTTTGGATAAAGTAATTTTAGTTAATCAGGTTATTTATATAGTAACTACTACTAAGGTAAGAGATTTTCAGAGTTAAGTATATTTATTCATTTACTTGCATTTATTATTCCAGTACAGTTTACTTTAATTTGGATGTAAAAAATCACAATAAAAAGTACAGAAGATGCCAAATAAATATATAATGTAAGAAATGATTACTTGCTGTTTTGTGAGAATTATTAAATACAGAAATTGGAAAAAAGTAATATTTCATATAAATTGTCTGGGATAGTTACAATACTGGTACTTGATTTCAGATTTTTCTAAAGTATATCTTAGTTTTGTTTTGCACAGTTCTCATGTCTCTGTAGCAAAATTAAAATGATTCTAAAACTATTTAAGGACCTAGAAACAACCCTAGTGTCCATCAGTAGATGAGTGGATAAAAAAGCTGCGGTATATTTACACCATGGAATACTATGCAGCAGTAAAAAAAAGAAGGAACTCTTACCCTTTGAGACAGCATGGAGGGACCTGGAGAGTATTATGCTAAGTGAAATAAGCCAGTCAGAGAAAGACAAGTATCACATGATCTCACTCATATGTGGAATCTAATGAACAAAATAAACTGAGGAGCAAAATAGATTTAGAGACATAGAAGCATGGAACAGACTGTCGAATGTCAGAGGGAAGGGGAGGGTCGGGGGTGGGAAGAGATCAGCCAAAGAACTTGTATGCATATGTGCATAACTCCTGGACACAGAAATAGTGTGGTGAAGGCCTGGGGTGAGGAGTGGACTAGAATGGGTCAATGGGGAAGTAAAGGAGACATATGTAATACTTCAACAATAAAGATTTTTAAAAAACCAAGGAACTCTATAGGATCACGGTGTTTAACAGAATTTTCATTACTCAGCATACAAGCTCAAGAAGAGAGGAAAAATGGGTCATAAAATGATCAAATAGCCAACTTTTACTAGGACCATTTTCTTTTACAATTGTATTTATTCATCTGGTTCAAAATTCAAAAGGTACAAAAAGGGCATTTAGTGAAGTAACTCCTGTTTCTGTTTTCTAGACACCCACTTTCCTTCCCCAGAGGCAAACACTGTGATTGGTTTTCTATATATCCTTCTAGATATATTTTATTCACTACTAAGCAATTATATATTTTCTCTTTTACACAATTGGTAGCATACTATAAGCACTGTTTTGTATTTTTTTTTCTTTAAAACCTTTTTACTATACATCTGGAGAACCTTCCAAATCACTACATAATGTGCTCCCTTCTATGGTTATGTGGTCTTCCATTGTCAGGATGTATCATTATTATTTTAAAAGTCTCCTCTTGGTGAATATTTGTATTGTTTTCCATCTTTTGTCTTAATTAGAGTGACCATATTTCCTGGCTTGTGTGGAAGTATTAATATAAAAAAGGTGTGTGTGTGTGTGTGTGTGTGTGTGTGTGTGTGTGTGTGTATAGAGAGAGAGAGAGAAAGAGAGAGAGAGAGCTGCTGCCACATTGCCCACCATATTGGTCATACCCTTGTAAGAAAGTACTTGTTTTTCCACCCTCACCTCAGGTGACTTTGTTTGTTTGCCATTCCAATAAGTGTAAAATGGTGTCTCAGTGTTGTTTTTATTTACTTTTAAAAAATTATGAATGAGCAGCCACTGTGGAGAACAGTATGGAGTTACCGGTTGAGCATCTTTTTACATATTTAACAACCATCATACTTTATTTTGTATGTATTCAAATATTGGCTATTAGAGTTTTGATATTGATTTGTAGGAACTCTTCATATGTTTTGGAAATTAGCCTTTTGTGAAATGAGTTGCATATTTTGTTCCCTCTCCTGCTTCATAATGTGACTTTTAGTTTTCCTTTTGTTGTTTTTGCCATTAGGTATTTTTTATCATTATGTAGTCAGATTTCTCAATTTGTATTTTCTATTCAACGAATATCACCAAAATCCATTATTCAACTGGAAATTCACATTTAATTTTTCATTTCCTCATCCGTCACATCCTTTAATAGGTCTCAAATTAATCTACTTCTCCCCATTCCCATCGTTACTACCCTGTTAAACTTCTCAATTTAGATCTCTCTCCTATCAGTTTCACTCACTTTGAAGTGTAGCTACAAGTGGTCTTTCAGAAATACAAATCTGGTTATGTTATATTTTTGTATAACCCACTAATGATTCCCCAACTCTAACATAATTTAAAATGCAATAAAAAGTGAAGGGGGAGGATAGAGATCAAGACAGCCAGCAAATGTGTTACTCTTGACCGTGGGGAAAATTAAAAGAACAAGAACTAGAGAAGAACCTAGAGTTCAGAGGAAGAGCTTCTGTTTGTTTTGCATGTATGTGTGTGTTTTTCTTTTGACTTTTAAAAGTAATTAATGTGCTCAGGAGGGAAGCCAGTAGAGATGAAAAGGTTGAAGACAGTAGGAGAATATTACATGCTAAGAACATTGGGAGGAAGTGAGGTAGAAAGCTGGAGACTAAGAGAGGGCAGTGACTAGTGTGGGAAATACCTAAGAACCTGCTGAGATTAGAAGTTTTGTAGTAGAAACATTTACACAGAAAAAAATACACCCGGTTTTATGTGGGAGTGCTATGAAACTTTCAAAGAACAGAGAATCCCAAACTTGTGTACTTTGTTCCAAGAAATAGAAAAAAGGGAAACTTCTTTTATTAATTTAGTATAAACTTTAAAACAAAAACCTGATAAGGACAGCATAAGAAAAGTAAATTATAAGACATAAATGCAAAAGTATATATATCTCAAAGGTGCTAGAATGGATTAACGTTGGGAAGAAATAGGCATAATTTGCCACATGAACAGGTTAAGAGAGGAGATCTGTTTGATCCTCCTGATCATTTCAGAAAAAGTATTTGATAAAATTAAATACTATTCATTTTCAAGGCTCTTAGCAACAGAAGGAACATTCTGATAAACCTGATACAGGCTTTATCAGGGAATAGGTCTGGTATCAAAACTTCCATTAAATATTTTATTGGAGGTTTTTTGTCTTAAAACAAATCTATTTTTTAAAATATATTTTTATTGATTTCAGAGAGGAAAAGAAAGGGAAAGTGAGATAGAAACATCAGTGATGTGAGAGATTCATTGATGGGCTGCCTCTTGCATGCCCCACACTGGGGGATCGAAACTAGAACCCATGCATGTGCCCTGACCGGCAATCGAACTGTGACCCCCTGGTTCATAGTTCAATGCTCAACCACTGAACCACACTGGCTGGGCCTTATTGGAGGTTTTATTGTCCAATAAGACAAGAAAAAGAAATAAATGGCATAAGGATTATAAGAAAAGAAAGAAAATTGTCATTGTTTACAAATGATATTTATGAGGAAAATCTAAGTGAATCTATAGGTAAATTGTTGGGACTAATAAGAGGGTTTAACAAGGCTACTAGATAAAAGATCATTGTCCATAATTTAATAGTGTTCCTATACTGAAGTAATAATTATGCTTATTTTTTTAAAGTTGCATTGGGATAACATTAGAAACTGAGAAGTACATATGAGCTGCACAGGCTGCGTAAGAATTTTATGGTAAAATTATTAAATGGAAAGGTATACCATATACTGCAAATTCGCAGATGGCTCCCCCGATCCCTGCCGGGTGATATTCATGCCCTTGTGTAATCCCCTCCTCTGGAGTATGACTGGACTTACGATTTGCTTCAAACAAATAGAATACGGCAAAGGTGCCTCTCCCTTGTTGATTCCATGTTGTGAGCTGCCGTGAGGAGAGGGCCGCATGGCAAGGAACTGAAGGCAGCTCCCAGCAAGAAACTGCAAGGAATTGAATGCTGCCAAAACTCATGTCGCAGAGGGGCTCCTTCCCAGCCTGGAGCCTGAGATGAGAACTCAGCCCTGGCCAATACTCTGCAGCCTAGAGAGGCCATCCCCAAATACCTGACCCACGGAAACGGAGATAATAGACGTGTTGCTTTACACCACTAAGTAATATTATGCAGCAATGGATAACTTATAGACATGTTAAGTGGAGGGAATAACTCAGTATCAAAAAATGGAGGTTCTTAAAGTAATTTTTTAAAATATATATTCTATTGGTTTTAGAGAGGAAGGGAGAGGGAGCGAGGGAGAGATAGAAACATCAATGACTGAGGACCCATCACTGATCAGTTGCCTCCTGTATGCTCCCCACTGGGCATCGAGCCCGCACCCAGGCATGTGCCCTTGACCAGAATCAAAACTGGGACCCTTCAGTCTATAGGCTGATGCTCTATCCACTGAGCCAAACTGGCAGAATTTGCATGAATCCTAACATTTTTGTGGAAGATAAAACAGAGCAGACATCCTTGCTTTGCTCCTGATTTTAGGGGGAATGTAGTCAGTCTTTCAGCATTAAGTATGATGTTAACTGTAGGTTTTTTTTTTTTATTTGTTCTGTATGAAATTGAGAACATTTCCTATTAGTTGAGAGATTTTATCATGGATGATTATTAGATATTGTCAAGTGCTTATTCTATATCTACTGATGTGGATTTTGTCCTTTATTCTATTAATATGTCATATTGTATTACTTTGATTTTTGGATATTTAACCAGCCTTACATTCTTTTATTTTTGCCCCAACCCCCCAATCGGCCCTAGCATGTGCCCTGGACTGGAACCGAACCCAGGATCCTTCAGTCTATAGGCCGATGCTCTATCCACTGAGCCAAACCAGCCAGGTCTCCTTAAAGTAATTTATAAATTTAACACAATTCCATTAAAAATCTCAACAGCATTTTGCACAGAATTTGCATGAATCCTAACATTTTTGTGGAAGACAAAACAGAGCAGACATCCTTGCTTTGTCCCTGGTTTTAGGGGGAATGTAGTCAGTCAGCATTAAGTATGATGTTAACAGTAGGTTTGTTTTTTATTCTTTATGAAATTGAGAACATTTCCTATTAGTTAGTTGAGAGATTTTATCATGGATGATTATTAGGTATTGTCAAGTGCTCATTCTATATCTATTGATGTGGATTTTGTCCTTTATTCTATTAATATGTCATACTGTATTACTTTGATTTTTGGATATTTAACCAGCCTTACATTCTTGATCATAATGTATAACCTTTTTTAAATATATTTCTGAATTCAATCTGCTAATATTTTGTTAAGATATTTTACATCCATATTCATAAGGGATATTTGTATATAGTGTTTTTTATGATACCCAGTCAGCTTTTAACCGAATAGTCTTAGTGACTTTTGATAATCATTGCCTAGATCAGCTGTTTCACTAGGGGTTGCAAAGTGCTGCTGTTCTGTCATTCCTTTTTTGTTGTTGTTAACCCTCACCCAAGGATATTTTTCCCTTTGATTTTTAGAGAATGTGGGAGGGACAGAGGGAGGGGAGGGATGGAGGGAGAAAGGTGGGGAAAGAGAGAGAGAGAGAGAGAGAAACATCGATGTGAGAAAGACACATTGATTGGTTGCCTAAGTCGGTTAGGTAATTCCTCTAAAGGTGATTGGTTAGAGTTTTAAAAATTTAGCCCTATCCGGTTTTCTCAGTGGATAGAGCATCGGCCTGTGGACTGAAGGGTCCTAGGTTCGATTCCAGTCAAGGGCACATGCCCAGGTTGTGGGCTCGATCCCCAGTAAGGGGCATGCAGGAGGCAGCCAATCAATGATTCTCTCTCATAATTGATGTTTCTATCTCTCCCTCCCCCTCTCCCTTCCTCTCTGAAAAAAATCATATATTTTTTAAAATGCTTGAAATCTTGACCCACGGGTGAAATTTTTGGTCAAATCTTTTTCATCTGATAATCATATACCTTGATTAAAATTACCAGATGAGCCCTAGCCAGTTTGGCTTAGTGGATAGAGCATCAGCCTGCGAACTGGAGGGTGCCGGGATCGATTCTGGTCAAGGGCACATGCCTGGATTTCAGGCTTGATCCCCAGTAGGGGCCATGCAGGAGGCAGCCCACCCTCAAATTCACCATCATTCTGACTTCCGGCTGCACAGATTGCTTTTTCCTGTCTTGAATTTTGTATAAATAGAATCAGAAAATATATTCTCTTTAGTGACTGGCCTTTTCCACTCGACACAGCTTAAGACTCATTGCTGCTACTGTGTGTAGCTTTAGACTGTTCTCATGGTGGTGCATGATCCCACCGTGTGCTGTGCCCAATCACTTACCCATTCTCCGCTGGTGAGGGAGTGAGCCGGATGGAAAGGAGGAACAGCCAGTGCGAGGTCCTGAGGTGGGAACGTGTCCGGTGCAAGGAGGTTCATGTAGCTGGAGAGGAGCAAGCCAGGTGGGGAATGGGGGCGATGAGGTGAGAGGGGCACAGGCCACAGTGGGGACTCTGGCTTTCACTTTGAGTCAGATGGAGCCCCGGGAAGGTTCTGAGAGGCGAGGGACCTGATCTGACTTGGGAAGTCTGAGTCCCTCTAGCTGTAGGAGAGAAGAGCTCCTGGGGGCAAGTGCAGGAGGGAGGCAGGGCGGGAGCCATGGAGGGAGCCAGGGTGGGAGCCATGAAGGGGGACAGGGTGGGAGCCATGGAGGGGGACAGGGTGGGAGCCATGGAGGGGGACAGGGTGGGAGACAGGGTGGGAGACCGGGTGGGACAATTGTTTTCTTTTTGATGCTCAAATTGTCCCATCTTTGGCAGTGGGAATCCCCTCTAACTGACTCTTGAATTTCTTGACACCACCTAGTAGTTTTGTGGGTTTTATTTTGATGGTTGACAGATTCTCTTTTTTTTTTTATTATTGATTTCAGAGAGGAAGGGAGGAGGAGAGAGAGATAGGAACATCAACAATAAGAGAGAATCACCGATCAGCTGCCTCCTGCATGCCCCCACCGGGGATCAAGTCTGCAACCCTGGCGTTTGCCCTTGACTAGAATCAAACCCGGACCTTCTAGAGTGCAGGCCGACTCTCTGTCCACTGAGCCAAACCAGCCAGGGCGACAGATTCCTTTATTAACAATAAAAAACTTCACATTTGTTACAATAGAAAAATAAATGTTTTAATGAATACCTAAATGAAAACTAGGACCTTCTCCCTTCTGAGGCCTAACCACAATAGCTTTCCCAAATAGTAGTTCCCCTGAAATTAAAACAGAAAGTAAAATTTCTGTTTATATCTACGTTTATTTATTTACCCGGGTGTATGCCCTGACGGGAAATTGAATCGTGACCTCCTGATTCATAGATCGACACAACCATTGAGCCACACCAGCCAGGCTATACCTACATTTAGATATGACTCACAACACGTATCAATCTTAATCTTATGATTTTGATATTACCTCTTACAAGGTACTCATTAAAAATTCAAATCTCGTCCTAACCGGTTTGGCTCAGTGGATAGAGCGTTTACAAGGTACTCATTAAAAATTCAAATCTCGCCCTAGCCGGTTTGGCTCAGTGGATAGAGTGTTGGCCTGCAGACTGAGGTCCCCGGTTCAATTCCGGTCAAGGGCATGTACCTTAGTTGCAGGCACATCCCCAGTGGGAGGTGTACAGGAGGCAGCTGATCAATGTTTTTCTCCCATCGATGTTTCCAACTCTCTATCCCTCTCCCTTCCTCTCTGTAAAATCAATAAAATATATTTAAAAAAATTTCAAATCTCATTTTGAGATAATTAATTTGAGGTATGCAGTAAAATAACCCAGCAGTTTTTGATAGCTTCCTTACTTACTAGTATGAATATGCCTTGTATATATTGTCTTTTCTTAATTTTACCATTGTATCTTTCGGATATATTCCTGCGAGTAGAACTGTTAGGTTGAAGGGTAAAAGCATATGTAATTTTGTTAGATAGGGTGAAAAAAGGAGTTATGCACTTTGGCCCTTCCACAAAAAATATATAAAAGTGCTATTTTAACACAGTTTCTCCAACAGTTTGTTGTTAGGCTTTTGGATTTTTGCCAGTCTGATAGCTGAGAAATAGTGTGCCTCCGTGTAGTTTTAATTTAGCATATTTTTATGTTCAGCAACACATTTTAACACATTATGAGTGAGCCTACATTAACATATAAAGAAAGAAATATGCCATTAGCTATCTAAAGCTTAATGAGTTGGCTCTGACCCTCAAGCTGCAGGTATTTACTTAGATTTGCAGTAAGGAATAAGACAGGATATCTCATACTTATAAAATGCTTTGTAATCAACAAGTACTTTTAACCGTCATTATCCGATTTGACTGTCATGTGTAGAGTTTCAGAACAGTCCTCCCCAAAATGTGCTACTTTGGCATGTGAATTATTTTGAGCTGAAGGCGTTCAAGCCCTGCAGGCTCACAAGAAACAGTTTAGTTCTCCCTTAAAGAATTTAAATCAGGGGCCCTGCCCATAATTAGAGTTATCACCAGAAATAATTTTTTATGACCTACCTATAGGGCAGGGCAAACTGTCTAATTACTGAACGTCTGCTTTTCTTATTGTCCTGCAATGACCTTCTCCCTTCTGAGGCCCACCTTCATCTCTTAGCTGGGAATGTCAAATACACCACATTTTCCTTTTCTGTCTTTTTTTAAAAAGAATGTATTTTATTGATTTTTTACAGAGAGGAAGGGAGAGAGAGAGTTAGAAACATCAATGAGAGAGAAGCATCAATCAGCTGCCTCCTGCACACCTCCTACTGGGGATGTGCCCGCAACCAAGGTACATGCCCTTGACCGGAATTGAACCTGGGACCTTTCAGTCCGCAGGCCGACGCTCTATCCACTGAGCCAAACCAGTTACAGCTCCTTTTCTGTCTTTGAACCTCTTGTGTAGGGTCTCTGTATGTGGTGTTCCCATGCATATGTATATATTCAGTTTCTTTTCTCATTAATCTGTCTCATGTCTATTTAAATATTAGACCGACTGAAAAAAACCTAGGCGTGTGCAGGGAAGTTTCTTCCTCCCCACACATGATAATCTCTGAGAGAGGTCAGATACTATGCTCATTTTGTAGAAGAGGAAACTGATATTTTAAAATCTTTTAAAAAACATTTTTTATTGATTTCAGAGAGGAAGGGAGAGGGAGAGAGAGTTAGAAACATCAATGATGAGCATCACTGATGGGCTGCCTCCGGCACACCCCTCGCTGGGGATTGGGCCCGCAAACCTGGCACGTGCCCTTGACTCGAATAACACCCTGGACCCTTCAGTCTGCAGGTCAACGCTCTATCCACTGAGCGAAACCAGCTAGGGCGAAACAAAAATATTAATGCATCCATATTTTTGTTTAATGACATTAAACACAACTGCTACAAGGGAAGAACCATGATAAAGAGGAGGCACCAAACTTGTTTCATAACTGATCCTGACAAAAACTCAAAGCAGGGCCTGCATTAGATGCAAAATTGCAGGTTATTTCTGGCTCTTTACCTCTAAGTAAACTACATAAACACATTTTTACTCTGCTTTATCAATACCCCTTGTGGTGAGAATGTCATCCTGGATGAAGAAAGGTAGGTAGGCAGTTAAATGTATGTAACATAAAATACAGTTACGGTTCCACATGAAATACTAGACTTAGAGGCCAACACCAAATATAAGATAATATCTCTAAAAACATATTAAAACTCCAGATTTTACCCACCAGCTTCTTTAAGGCGGGCATGCCTAATGATGAGTTTTCTTTGGCTGTTTTTTTCTCCTTGAAGAATATTATGTTAACGGCTAGAGAACAGTTCTCTCCTCCTCCAGTCCAACAGATTTAATTAAGCTGCTAAAGCTTTGGAAAAACAGAATTATTTGAGCAAAGAGGAAATGTGATTGTCACATTGTATAGTTAACCTGTCACTCATATGATTTGGCAAAGGCGATGCTCCCATTACAGATTCAGACTTAAACCCTTTTGGAGCAGGAAGGTAGGAACATGAGTCCTAGATTTTGGCCTAAGCAAAACACTGTCTCTTCAGAACTTGGGTTATCCATGGGGAACTAGACAGTTGCAATGCTAGTTATTCCAGCTATGATTAATTTTAGCTATGCTGTAAAGCAACAAAAACTGTATCATCATAACACTGCTTAAACACATGCACGCACACACGCACGCCTGAAGGATATTATACAAAACATTTCAAGTCGGCAGTGGGCATTTCCAAAAGGCAAAAGATTCTTTAAATAAAAATCTTGTGAAAAATAAAATTCAAAATCTGCCAAGCACAAAACAGCAGAAGATGAGATGCTGCTCTGGACAGGGACTTCCACTGCTGATGGGGTGAGACACACGGGCTGTACTGGACATCTTAGCGACTCTGGAACTGCTGGTGGCTTCGCTCGTTCCTGTCAACCCACTGAGTCAGACTGTATCTTTCCAGAGATTTCTGTGGGAACCGGGCATAGTTTCGAATGGTGAGGTCTGAAAGATGCGGATGGTTATGCATATGATGAACTCGATCCATCCAAGAACACAGTTCCACCAGGCACCTTGGTTAGAATCCACTGAGTCTTTTATATGAGCAAAAACACTCCTGACACAAGTTTGCTTCTTCCGTTCTAGATCTGATTGTGAAAACGTCGAAACATTAGTCCTAGTTTTGGCTTGCAGAACAGAAATGACTTTGCCTATTCTCTCAGGAACTTTCAGCTTCCCAGAATCCTTGTCAAGAATATCTTCGTTTGATGAACTGGTAACAACTGGAAACTTCATTTCACAACTTGATTTATGTGATCCATTTCTCCAGGATGACCCTAAATGAGGAGTCTCTGAATGGTCCAAGATCTGAGTGATTACAGGTGGAGGTTTCTTACTATCAGGCGTACTTTTTTCAGGGACAGTTTGTTGAAAGTTATTACTTGAAGGCGAAGGGAGCGAGGGCCCATCCCAGGAAGAGTTACTTGGGACGATCCCTTCAGAATTAGTGCAAAGTTTGCTCTGATTTGGGCTAAGACCATCTTCTCTCATCCCTTCTCCACGGGAAGAGGGTTTTTCAATGTCTTTGGATGTATCAGTCTTGTCCTTATTAAGCACAACATCACAAGCTGTTGGATTAAATGGGGCAACAACTGTTAATTTTACAAGATTCTTTTCTAGTGCAAAGGGTCTGTGTAATGGTTTCGTAGGAGTTGGTCCCTGACTCTGAGGTAATATGAAGAGGCCAGGAGTCTCAGCTACTGGCCAAGGCTGTCCAATGAATTTTCCTCATCCTCATCTGATAGATCATCATCCCTTAAGTACTTCTCTATCGCTTCCTCCGTGAAGCTGAAATGGCCATCATCTTCTTCACTCAGGTCCAGCAAGGAGTCATCCAATATGTCCTCATCCGAGGAACCCCTAGAGGGCACTAGTGGGCACATCATATCTCCGGAAGCGGGGCCATAGCCTGGGCGAAGACCTCTACAAATTTATTTTTTTTGAAGTATCATATTTTGCTCAACAGCTTTTATTTTATTTATTTTTATATATTTTTATTTATTTCAGAGAGGAAGGGAGAGGGAGAGAGAGATAGAAACACCAATGATGAGAGAGAATCATTGATTGGCTGCCTCCTGTACGCCCCACACTGGGGATCAAGCCTGCAACCCTGGCATGTGTCCTCACCATGAATCGAACCGTGACCTGCTGGTTCATAGGTCAGATGCCCAACCACTGAGCAACACTGACATAATTAACCCCCCCCCCCTCAAATTCATAATTAACTTTTGACATCAGTTCACAGTCTGGGTCATTTTACCTCTATGGCTGTCAACTTGCACAGACTGTAAAAACCTAGAGTTTTGTATTAGTTCATGTAAAATAGAATGTATTTGGTGCTGCCTACTTTTAGAGCAGAGAAATGGTGTTAAATCTTAGGATGCATGAAAATCCCACATTTTTTCCTACATGCATTTCTATTAGAGTAATAGGACTCTAGTGAAATGGGAATTGAGGTGTCTTGTATCTAGTGTGCTTTGGTGTTCTGTATTATTATGTTTTCTTTTTTTCTAGAGAATGAGATGGTTCATCAATTTCCAGGAGATTGAAAGTTATGAAAAGAATTTCTGAATAACCAGATTGTTTGGAAGGCAGAGAATGAAAAGGAATTGGATTGAAACTTCTTATTCGGTATTTCTAGTTATAAAGTTTAGTCTGCCTAGTTCTCATATAATCTTTTCTTTAAAACATTTTTTAATTCTCACCCGAGGATTTTTTTTTATTGATTTGAGAGAGGGGAAGGGGGAGAGAGAGAGAGAAAGATGATGTGAGAGAGAAACATGGATGGTTTGCCTCCCTTATGCGCCCTGACTTGGAATTGAACCAACCACCTTTTGGTGTATGGAGCTACACTCCAGCCAACTGAGCAACACTGGCCAGGGTCTTTTAAAATAATGGTTGAACTTCATCCCGTGCACCAAGAGATTGCTGGTTCAATTTCCCGTCAAGGGCACATGCTTGCGTTTCTGGCTCCATCCCCAGTACGGGGCAAGCAGGAGGCAGCTGATTGAGGTTAGGCTCTCAAATCACTATTTCTCCTTTTCCCTCTCCCTTCCTCTCTCTCTAAAAATCAATAAACTATTCTTAAAATTTATATTGAATTTATTAGGGTGACATTGGTTAATAAAGTTATATAGGTTTCAGGTGTACAATTATATAATACATCATCTGTATATTATATTGTGTAGTCACCACTCCAAGTCTCCTTCCATCACCATTTATCCCCCCTTTACCCGCTCTACCTCCCCTCTCCCTTCCCCTCTAGTAATCGCCATACTGTTGTGTGTCTGAGTTTTTTTCTTTCTTTGCCTAATCCCTTCACCTTTTTCAGAGAGAGAGAGAAAGATGATGTGAGAGAGAAACATGGATGGTTTGCCTCCCTTATGCGCCCTGACTTGGAATTGAACCAACAACCTTTTGGTGTATGGAGCTACACTCCAGCCAACTGAGCAACACTGGCCAGGGTCTTTTAAAATAATGGTTGAACTTCATCCCGTGCACCAAGAGATTGCTGGTTCAATTCCTGGTCAAGGGCACATGCCTGCGTTTCTGGCTCCATCCCCAGTCAGGGGCAAGCAGGAGGCACCTGATGGCAATTAGCACAGTGTTCTATGTGCCACACTGTGCCTGTGGCTTGTTCTGTACCAATGGCACTGGGTGTCCGCTAAAATGACATATTTTATAGTAGCAAATTTGCACTTCAATATAAAGGCAAACACAGTCTTAAAAATACTCTGCACAATTCCATAAAACATTATCTGTACACTGTATTATATTGTGTAGTCACCACTCCAAGTCTCCTTCCATCACCATTTATCCCCCCTTTACCCGCTCTACCTCCCCTCTCCCTTCCCCTCTAGTAATCGCCATACTGTTGTGTGTCTGAGTTTTTTTCTTTCTTTGCCTAATCCCTTCACCTTTTTCACTCAGCTCCCCAAGCCCCATCCCCTCTGACTTGTATCTTTTGAATGTAACTAAGATACTAGTTTTTGGAAATGTTCACTTCAGATCAACAAATCTGGGTTATACAATACCCAGAGGGACACACACTGGGGATAGGAGAGTAATTAATCATAATGGAGCTAACATCTATTGAGTGTTTACTAAGTGCCAGGCTTATTTATTTATTTATTTAATCTTTTGTTAATCCTCACCCAAGAATATTTTTTCCATTTATTTTTAGAGAGTGGATGGGAGGGGGAGAGAGAGAGATATTGATTGGTTGCATCCTGCACAAGGCCCAGAGATGGAGCCTGCAACCCAGGTACGTGTCCTTGACTGGAATTGAACCTGGGACCCTTCAGTCCATAGGCTAAAGCTCTATCCACTGAACTGGTCATTTGCCTAGGGCTCATATTTTTTTTTTTTTGAGGAAACTTCATACTGTTTTCCATAGTGGCTGAACCAGTCTGCATTCCCACCAGCAGTGCAGTAGGGTTCCCTTTTCTCCACATCCTTGCCTGCACTTGTCATTTGTTGATTTGTTGATGGTAGCCATTCT
>NW_006382996.1:954261-955786 GCF_000327345.1 Myotis davidii
GAAATTTCTTTTGAGAGCCAAATTTTTTAAACTTAAACTATATAGGTAGGTACATTGTTATTAACTTAATTAGGGTACTCCTAAGGCTTAGGAAGAGCCACACTCAAGGGGCCAAAGAGCCGCATGTGGCTCGTGAGCCGCAGTTTGCTGACCACGACCCTAGGAGATGTATCCACAAACATATTGCTATGAGAAATGTCTGAGATTTTGCTGACTGTGGTATCTTCTAGGATTTTTTTATGTTTTCATGACTTACATTAAGTCTTTTTTTCCATTTTGAGTTTATTTTTATATATGATGTGAGTTGGTGGTCTAGTTTCATTTTTTTTTTTTGCACATATCTATCCATTTTTCCCAGCACCATTTATTGAAGAGACTGACTTGACTCCACTATATGCTTTTTTGTCCTTTGTCAAATACTAATTGAGTGTAATGGCTTGGATTGATTTCTGGGGTCTCTGTTCTGTTCCATTGATCTATATGCCTGTTCTTGTGCCAGTACCAGGGTGCCTCTCATTTCTGAACCTTTCTGTAATTTTAGAGGAGAATCATCTTTTTTCCTTGTTTTCTTTCTATTGGGTTTTAGCTTTTTTTCTCTTCTAAGTTATATATCATTTATCTATCTGGTCTCCAGCATCTAAAATATTAGGATCTGTTATCTGTTTTCTTTTTGTCTTTTTTTATACCTCTAACATTTATGACTTTTTTTATTCCTTTTATAATAATTTTAGTTGGATTTAGGAGGCGTTAGAGAAAATTACATATATTCAATTAAAAATCTCCTATTCACTCTTCATCTCCTTCCATTCTGGTTTCTGTCCCCACTGTCCCACTAAAAGAGGTCATCTTAACCATCAGGTACTTTCCCCCCAGCTTTATTCAGATATAATTGACATATAACGTGTAAATTTAAGGTGTTGCAATATAATGATTTGATACGTGTACATACTGTGAAATGTTTACCACACTAAGGTGAGTTAACACAACCTTCACCTCACGTAATTATTTTGTTGTTGTTTTTGTTATGGTGAGCTCATTAAAGCTCTACTGTCCTAGAAAATTTCAAATATACAATACAATATTGTTAACTATAATCACCATGCCATACATTAGATTCCTGGAACGTATTCATTTTATAATTGGAAGTTTGTACCTTTTGACCAATATTTCCCCATTTCCCCCACCACTTAGCCCTTGGCAACCATCATTCTACTCTGAGTTTGATGTTTTTAGATTCCACATATAAATGAGATCATACAGTATTTGGCTAGAATTCTCTGTATAACTTATTTCACTTAGCAAAACGCCCTCCAAGTCCTTCCAAGTTATGTCAGGATTTACCTTATTTTTTTTATGTCTGAATAACATACCATTATCTATACTAATAAAAGGTAATATGCTAATTAGACTGGACATCCTTCCAGAGAAAGGCACAGTGGTGGGAGCTGAGGCAGAGGTGGTTAGGGGCAACCAGGCTGGCAGAGGAGGGCAGTTAGTGGCAACAAGGCAGACAGATAGGGGAGCG
>NW_006382996.1:956126-956997 GCF_000327345.1 Myotis davidii
CAGCCAAGGGGGGTGCCAGCGGGTCCCCCCGATCACCCCACTGGTTGCCCCACAGAGGGAGGCAACCAGCGGCGGCGGTGGGGGGCGAAGTCGGCAAGCAGGCAGTGCCAGGCTGGCCAAGGCCGTTGTCAGCGGGGGGCCCTCTGATTGCCCCACTGGTCACCCCACAGATCCACCCTGATTGCCAGCCATGCCTAGAGATCCTACCCATGCACGAATTTCGTGCTCTGGGCCTCTAGTTTTGTTATATTGCCTTTCAATCTTATCCATGTATATTTTTAATACAACTAAAATCATCCATATATAGATTATTCTCCAGTTTTCATCAGCCTGGTCGCCTCCCACAAAGGGAGGCTAGACTGCGGCTGAGGCCCGCTCCCCAAGGGGAGCAGGGAGCAGTCAAGGGACATCAGTAGGACATCCCCTGAGAGCTCCCAGACTATGAGAGGGGGTAGGCCAGGCTGAAGGACCACCCCACCAACACCAGTGCATGAACTTTCATGCACAGGCCTCTAGTCCTATATAATAAAAGCCTAATGAAGTTCTATTTTTAATTTTTTGGGAAGCTCCATACTGTTTTTATTTTTTTTTTATTTTTGTGGATGTGGATATGTGTGTGGGTGTGTAGGTCCAGACTGTTTTTAATTCTACATTCCCACCAATAGTGCTTCAAGATTCCCTTTTCTTCACATCTTTGCCAGCATTTGTTATTTCTTGTTTGTTTGATTGTTTGTTCGTTTGTTTTTTAAATAAGTCATTCTAACAGGAGCTGGGGATCAAAACTGCAACCCAGGTACATGCCCTTGACTAGGACTTGAACCTGAGATGCATTGGTCTGTGGGCTGATGCCCTAGCCCAGGGGTGGGCAAAC
>NW_006382996.1:958487-962590 GCF_000327345.1 Myotis davidii
TCATAAGTCTATAGCTGCCATTGTTAGTGATTCCTCTGATGGATCTGGGCAACGTAAACTGGAAAGGATTCACCACGTTGTATTCCATTAAGATCATTTCCGATTTATGGGGAGAATCAAAATATCAACATTAACAGGAGTTCGGAAGAAGTTGATTCCAACACTCGTGGTGACTTCGAGGGGTTGAGGACTTCAGTGGAGGAAGTAACTGCAGGTTTGGTGGGAAAAGAAAGAGCCAGAAAATTAGTAGCCAGAAGATGGGACTGAATTGCTGCAATCTCATCATAAAACAAACGAGGAGTTACTTCTTACGGATGAGCGAAGAAAGTGGTATTTTGGGATGGGATCTACTCCTGGTGAAGACGCTGGGAAGATGGTTGAAATGACAACAAAGGATTTAGAATATTCTATAAGCTCAGTTGCTAATGCAGGGGCAGGGTTTGAGAGGATTGACCCCCATTTTGAAAGAAGTTCTACTGTGGTTAATATGCTACCAAACAGCATCACCTGCTGTACAGAAACCATTTGTGAAAGGAGCAGTCAGTCAGTGTGGCCAAGGTCACTGTTCCTTATTTTAACAAATTGGCCAGGCACTTCGGGAGCCGAGGGCTTCGGTGCAGAGGTGGCCAAGAGGTGGCCACGCACAACCAGTCCCGAAAATGGCACAGGAACAGCATCAAGAAACCCCCATCACAAAGATATGAACCTCTTAAGGGGGTAGACCCCAAGTTCCTAAGGAACATGCGCTTTGCCAAGAAGCACAACAAGAAGGGCCTGAAGAAGATGCAGGCCAACAACGCCAAGGCCCCCAGCGCATGTGCCGAGGCCGCCAAGGCCCTCGTCAAGCCAAGGAGGTCAGGCCCAATATCTCAAAGGGCAGCAGCAGCAGCAAGCTCAGTCGACTTGCCTACATCGCTCACCCCACGCTTGGGAAAGTGCTCGTGCCGCATCGCCAAGGGGCTCAGGCTGCGGGTGCAGTTGCAGCTCAGGCTCCCGCTCCCAAAGGTGCCCAGGCCCCCACGAAGGCTCCACAGTAGAGGCCTCTGTCTGCCGATGTGATGTGAGGACGGAAGGACTGGTGGGACCTCTGGGTTGCTGTCTGCATGGAGCTGGTGTCCTCCTTTGCTATTTGAACAAATAAACCTGAGGCAGGATCTGTCAAAAAACAAGAAATTGGCACAGCCACCCCAGCCTTCAGCAGCCACACGCTGGTCAGCCAGCAGCCAGCAACACTGAGGCAAGACCCTCCGCCAGCAAAAAGGGTGTGACTCGCTGAGGGCTCAGATGAAGCTTAGCATTTTTTAGCAATAAAGTATTTTCTCATTAAGGTATGTACAGTACATATTGTTTTAGACATAATGCTATTGCACACTTAATAAATGAGAGTACAGTGAAAACATTTGTTTATATGCACCGGGAAACCAAAAAATGTGTACGCCTTGCGTTATTGTCATCCTCGCTTTATTGTGGTGGCCTAGAACCGAACGAGCCTGCAGTATCTCCAAGGTATGCCTGTCCTGATGAAGGTGGGGAAATACTTGCTTTAACTAACATATCTTAGCCTGAGTAAAGGTTTTTTTAAAAAAATGTTTTTATTGATTTTTAAGAATATATTTTTATTGATTTTTAGAGAGACAGGAAGGGAGAGAGAGAGAGAAACATCAACATTGATTTGCTGCCTCCAGCACCTCAACACTTGCACTGACACATACTTATTACACTTCTCGGTTGGTGGGTATTTGAACTATGAAACAGGCCTCTTGTGCAGTCTCCGTGGGCCGAGACTCAGGAAAGGATGTGAGGACTGCACTTCCTGCTCCCTTTCAACTGACAGGGCCGCGTCTGAAACTCGTGGCTTGCGACAGCATGTTTTCCTGTCTGAGCCTCCTCTTCATGCACAAGTTCAGGTCGGGGTTTAAGAAAACCAGATCATGCCACACGTCAGAAATTCATTGGGAAAATTGAAGACTCTATGGCAGACCTCACCCAGACTGCTTTTTAGAATCACCTGGGAAACTTCTTGTTTTTTTCCCCAATATTTATTGATTTTTAGACAGGAAGGGAGAGAGAGAGAGAGAGAAACATCAACATTGATTTGCTGCCTCCAGCACCTCACCCACAACCCCGGGCAAGCGCCCTGACTGGGAATCGGACCAGCGACCTCTTGTTCATGGGTCGATGCTTAACTGCTGAGCCACACCAGTGAGCAAGACTTTGATTTTGAAGTTTGCTAAAGGTCAGAGGCATGAAATATAAAAGGCATATTTTACAGTAATTAAGATTCTTTGGGGGAAGATTTCCCTCTTTGATATTTATGGTTCTCTTTTCTTCTGTTACTAACCCAATTCCTCACTATTACCACCACCAAAATAAGAGCACCACTGCCTGGTAAAAAGCCATCCCTGAGTTCCTGCCCCGATGCCAGACAATCCAGTTCCTCCCCATGTGTCTGGGTCCCCCAACGCCTCCAGGCGGGCACTGGAGCTCGAAGGAAGCAAGTCTAAGTTCATGCTGGGGCCCTTTAAGAGGGACATTTGCGTCTCCTGCAGCCTCTGTGTCTTTGTGAAGGAAGGAAGATCGGGTTTGCCAGTATTGCCAAGTCACTGGAAGCCAGGAGAGCGGACTGGAACCGGTTCTCCCTTGCCGCTCTCAGAAAAGACCACCTGCTGCAGTTCTTGATCTCGGACTTCTGATTTTCAGAAGTGTGAGGACTATTTGTTTCTGTCACTTAAGCCGCTCTGTTTATGGTGCTTTTGCTACAACAGCCCTCGCAAACATAAAGATTTTGTAGCGCTTTCCCTGCGAAACACCTTCCAGTTGTCAATCACACTTCCTGTATGGAAGACATAGCTGAATGAAGAAATGGCAAAGCGCAAGACTTCTGTGATAGGGGCAGAAATACAATATTGGGGACCAGTTGTAATTGTAAGAAATATTAATCTTGCTCTGTTAACCATGCTTGTTTTGTTCTGATTAAAGAAAGCGCTTTCTAACCTGGCTGGGCATTGCACGTGGGACCTGGGCGCTCACCTGGAAATGCAGTCCATCCTCCCCATCAGGGAGCTGCCATTTATCATGGAAAAATAACCTTGAAAACCTTGTTGCAGAAACCGGAATCACCAGCCCTTGAAGACCCATAACCCTCTGCATATCACTAAGCCCTTTAAAGATCCCCAGCCGTTTGCATATCACTAGCCCTTTGAAGACCTCCAGCCTCTGCATACCCGCAGGCTTTTGCAAATCTCCGGACCTGTAAACTGCCCATTTGGCATACCTTTTGCCCACTTCCCCACTTAATCTGTGTCCTTCTACCCAATATAAGCAGCTGGCTTATGGCGGGGGGTAGAGAGAGATTTCTGTGGTTGACCTGCTGCCGGCCAGTATTGTTATAAATGCTCCTTTATGATTCAATCCTGTCTCTGCTTAATTGGTTCAGGTAGTGACAGGCAGCGCGGACCCACTGATTGTCCCTTACACCTGGACCAACGTTACCTGGGCGATCCAGGAGTTGGCACCACAAGGATACCAGAGGTGCCCCCACCCCCTGGGTCCTTCCCAGTGCATGCTGGGTCTTATCGTTCTGGCATGCTTCCTTTCCCCGCCCACAGACCCACAGACTGCCAATCCAAGTAGCCAATAGGAGGCCTGACTGGCGATTTCTTTTACCCCATAGGCTTAGAGTTTTGCAGGCGCCCTGGTAAACTTGCCGATTGCTCCAGCCTATAGTCACAGGTTTGCCCTGCTCTGCACAACTCCACTGCATCCGTGGAGCGGAGCCGTGAGCTTGGGAGCTGAGGGTCTATTTCCATGGGACTTGGATCTGAGTAGCACTTAGGAGATGCTGTGCAACCGAGTGAGTGTGCCCCCGTGGCCGACGGGGGAGTGGGGTGGTTAGCGATTGAACTCCGGTTGGGGAGGGGTTCCCCCTTTCCACCTGGGAATGGACCGGTCACCTCTTTCACGTGGCGAGGTGACCTTCCTTAGTCCCGGGCCTGAGATGAGCCCCCCATCTTCCACCTAGGTCACCAGGTTCTGAGAAAATAACCCCCGCCCCCTCCGGGTGCCTAGCACCCTGTTGTGTGCCTAGGAGGCCGTTTGTTGAC
>NW_006382996.1:963174-969311 GCF_000327345.1 Myotis davidii
TTCCATCCAGACACCGTGGCCTCCTCGGGAGGTGCCCAAAGCCAGAACGTGACGCTTGCCTTTCAGGGGTTTAAATCGAATAGGCCGCATAGCTTGTGGTTAAGAGCACAGTTTAAATCCAGGCCCCAGGATGGCTGAGTTCATCTCTCTGTGCCTCAGTTTCCTCCTCTGCACCTGGGTATCCTTGAGGTTGTGGTGAGAATGAATGAGATGCCGCACCTGGGCTTGGAATAGGACTTGGTAAATGAGAGCAGCTCCCTAACCTCTTGCACTCTCAAAAGAACAGGCATCACTAAAGGAGGGCGGTGGGGCCTCTAGTTCCGGGTGTGGTGTGAGGGAAGGGGATGAGCTCCCTTCTCTCTCGGTGGGGTGTTGGGTGCTCTGAGTTTGTGCACAGGGTTTGACACGGCTGAAGACGTTTTTGCTACTCTTCCCATTAGCCTCATTGTTGGTACACTGATTCTTCCTTTCTCAGGGTCACCTTTGTCCTAACTGTGGTGACCCTTTTAAAAGATGAGCTCTGCTAAAAACTAACTTCCCTGTGTAAGATCCTGAAAGTCTCACCAGGTCCCTGGAAGGTCTCATGAAGACCCTGGAGTAATCCTATCACTGTTGTTTTGAGCTCTGTATCCGGTAGTTTTGCCTTCTTCCATCTTTCATTTGTGGCATATTTCTTTGTCTCCGCATTTTGACCGTTTCCTTGAGTTTGTTTCTGTGTTTTGGGTAGAGCTGCTATGTCTTCTGGAGTTGGTAGAATGGCCTTGTGTGGTAGGTGTCCTGTAGGGCCCAGGGGCTCAGCCTCCCCAGTCACCTGAGCTGGGCACTCTAGGTGGGCCCCTTTTTGGGCCATGTGCACAGTCTATTTGTAGTTAAGACTTGATTGCTGTTGGCGTCATTGGGAGGAATTAGTGCCTCCAGGGAGGTGCAAAGTCAGCCACTGCCTGGGGCCACCTGGCAGGAGCTACAGAGAGATCTGCAGCTTCCTTCTATTTGTATCGGGTTTGGAAGTGCCCAGATGAGGCCCAGCTGTGAAGTAAGAGGCTGTTGCTGGTACCTGGTCTTGGGCCTTTTATTGACAAGTTTGGGGCACGCTGACACCAGCTGCAGCTTTTTGATAGACTTTAGGAAAGTCTGAAGCCTGAGCAGGGTCAGGCCATTCATATGCAAAAGCTGCTGCAAACAGGTTGGGTCGGGCTGCAAATTGGATGGGGCAGGGGTGTAAGACAGGCTGTTGCTGGTACCTAGTCTTGGGCCTTTTATTGATAGGTTTGGGGCATGCTGACACCAGCTGCAGCTTGTATGAAAGATTTTAGCAAAGTCTGAAGCCTGAGCCAGGACAGGACTTTTATATGGAAAAGGTGCTGCAAACAGTTTAGGTGGGGCTGCAAATTGGATGGGGTCTTAGGGAGTCACCAGGTGGAGTAAACAGTGTGCTCCAGGCTGATGGGGACTCAGATATGGTTGCCAGTCAGGCCTGGGACAGGGGAGGTCTCAGCCTAGGAACAATAACCCCTGCCGGCACCTCCGTCTGGTAGAAAGCCATCCCCAAGTTCCTGTCCCAATGCCAGACAATCCAGTTCCTCCCCATATGTGTCTGGTTCCCCCAACGCCTCCAGGCGCTGGAGCTCAGAGGAAGCAAATCTGCATAAGTTGGTGCCAGGGCCCTTTAAGAGGGACACCTGGGTCTCCAGCAGCCTCCGTGTCCCTCAGCCACAATCCCCACTGGTCTTTACAGCCCGAAGTTAGGGGGACTTCTCTTTCCAGCTCTGGGACCCTGGGTGGGGGTGTGGTGTGGGGCTGGGACCCTTTGCTCTTCAGGACGACCTCTGAAGCCCATGTGGGTGCCAGACCAGCCCGCTTGGCACCTCCACCCCTCTTACTAGTCTCAACGTGCTTTCTTCTTTACTTCTCTAGTTATAGGACTTCCATTCAGCCAGCTTTCAGGCAGTCCTGAATGATGGTTGCTCTGTATTTCAGTTGTAATTTTGATGTGGTTGTGGGAGGCGGCGAGTGCCAGCATTTACCTACGCCACCATCTTGGTTCCCCTCCTGAGCTGCTGATTTTTAAGAAATGAAGAGAAAACTGGTTTTGTATTCTCCCCTACCCAATCATTCTACAGAAGTTTTCTTTAAAAGAAGGCATTGCTTCTCTGCTCCCCTCATGCTTCATTATCCACGTCTGGGGCATTTCAGCTCAAGGAGAGAGAAGGTTGTGGGGGCCTCTTGGAGAAACACAGTCTCTGCTCCCTCCTTTCTTACCAACTCCCTTGGAACACAGAACGCCTTCCGTTCACTGGCCTCTTGAAGAGGAAGCTGGATTCTATGTTCCTTGGCGAGAGGCCTGGGGTAGCTTGTGTGTAGCTCAGGGTGGCTGTGTCCAAGCCCTGGCTCACCCACCGGGAGGAAGAGGAGAACCGTAGGAGAGTCAGAGCAGGGCTGGGTTTGTGAGGGTGGACAGGGGTCCTGCGGCAGCCACGGCTTCTCCCTGGTCTGGGGAGGCATTTGGCCGTGGCTTGTCACTTTAAGCCCAAAAGGCCATTTGTACAGAGGACTGTTGATACCAGAGTTGGTTTGGAAATGTGGACTCATGGGGACAGGGTGCTGTGGGTGCGTAGAGGGAAGGCATTTGAAGAGTGTGAGTAGGACAGGCCCTTCTTCTTGCAAAAATGAGGCTAGTGGATTGGCATTTGGAATTCTGCATCTCAGGAATAGCTATGAGGAGGGGCCCTGATTCAGGCACTGGGTGTCCTGTGGTGATTGGGGGATGGGCGCTACAGTCTGGCACACTCTGCCTGGAGAAGGTTCCAGTTCCCAGTCCGGAACCCCTTTGCCTCTTGTTTTTGTTTTTCCCCAGACAGAGCCACCATGGGGACGACAGCCCCAAGGCCTGTCCACCTGCTGCAGCTGTGTGATCAGAAGCTTATGGAGTTTGCGTGCAAAGTGGACACACACTTTGTGTGGCTCAAGGAAATCCAGGAGGAGGCCAGGCGTATGTTCACCAGGTGAGGGCAGGGGTGGGGCAGGCTGGCAGGAGGTACCGGGGCTGCCTGGCTGCTATGGCTTTGGGGAGAAAGCTGCCCATTTCCTGACTGGGCAGGCAAGACAGACAGGCTGCCAGGGGTCTCTCCTGAGTGCTCAGTGTGCTGGGGGCCCGACCTGGTATAATGGGAAGAGGAAGGAGAGGTGTTGGGCTGGGCCTCAGAAGCTGTACCTGCTCCCCTGGCAACCTTGCTCCCCTGCTGTGTCTCTGGGAGGAAGCCCTAAGTGCCTGTCAGGGGACTTGCACGTGGTCTTGGAGAACTCACTTGGTGCTAGTCACCCAAACTTGACCTGTCACTGCTAAGAAATGGGTAGGGGTTGGGCTGGGAAAGGGAGGGTGTCAGTGGTTCCAGCCAGCCACAAATATCACCCTTCTAGTACCAACAGAGAATTCATCAAGGAACCGGAGCTGATGCCCAAAACGCCCTCTCAGAAGAACCGAGGGAAGAAGAGAAAGATTGCTAACATTCAGGATGCAAACAGAAACCACATCCGGAAAAGGTAGGAGGGGCCGGGGGCTGCCACTAGCCAGGGGAGGGTCAGCTGGGCAGATGGAGTCTGGAGGCTTGGTGCCCAGCAAGAGAGTTTGATTCCTAGGTGTGAACTGGGAGCAGAGGCCTGCAGGAGTGGTGGTGGGTGCCATGTGGGCCATGCCGGGGGAAGAATTATTACAGGGAAACAAAGCATGACCCAAGACCTTGGAGTCCAGCGTGTGTGTGTCTGTGTGTGTTGGGGTCGGGGTGGTTTGATTTGGGCCTCGGAGGACGGGAAGGGTTCCCAGAGGTGGGAGAAGAAAGAATCCATGTTTCTGCTTGGGCGAGAGCCACCAGTTGTGGCCCTGGGGGTCTGTTGCTCGGCCCCTGGGCTCTGCTTGTTATGATACCCATGGAAATGACCGTGGGCTGCAGACTACCAGCAAAGGAGGCTGAGTCTTGGGGCAGGAGATCCTGGGTACATACCCCAGCTCTGCCCCTCAAGCTGTATGTCCTTTTGTTAATTTTCCACCTCTCTGAGCCCCAGTTTCTTCAAATCTAAAGTAAGGATGGTCCCTGCCTCTCAGTACCGCACTAGCTTGTAGGTTAAGTGATAACATGAGCAAAGCCTGTAGCGGGGTGCTTGGTACAGTGTGAGCTCAATCAGCAAGAGGTGCTATGGATTTAATCTTCCCAGCAGTGCACTGAGCACTGGCATTATCCCAAAGTTACAGGTTGGGAGACTAAGGCTCAGAGAGGGTGGCCCAGGGTCCCATGGCAAGGGGTGGCAGAGCCTGGGCTAGAACCCTGGTCTTCTGCCTCCAAGCCTTTCACTTTATTTTTATTTTATTATTATTTTTTATTAATATATATATGTATTTTTAAAATATTTTTTATTGAATTTTTACAGAAAGGAGGGAGAAGGATAGAGAGTTAGAAACATCGATGATGAGAGAGAATCATTGATTGGCTGCCTCCTGCACGCCCTCACTGGGAATCAAGCGGCATGTGCCCTTGACTGGAATCGAACCCGGGACCCTTCAGTTCACAGGCCGATCCACTGAGCCGAACCGGCTAGGGCAGCCCTTCACTTTATATTTGACTTGAGCTGGTCTCCCGGCCTCGTTCCCTCCCTCCCTCTTGGACAGTTTTTATAAAGTGCCAGGAACCTCCCAACAACCATCAAGGGCCACGTCCTCCACATTAGTGGGATCGAGCCCAAGCCCCCGTGTGGCGCATGAGCCCCAGCTGTCCCATCACTGGCCATTTCATGCCTCAGGGTCTTCGTACAAGCTGTTCCCTCTGCTGGGGATACCTTTCCCCACATTTGTTCCACCTGGCAGAACGCCACCTCCTCCAAGCAGCCAGCCCTGACTCTTGGAGCTGCCTGTCCTCCTCTGTGGCTCCCACTGGGACCATGGTCCTCTGAGCTGGGATCTGATGATAAAAACTGCTAAAGTGACAGAGCCCTTTGTACATGGCAAACACTCTCCTAAGCGCCCTACGTGGGTTAACGAAAGGAACCCCAGCCCTTTCAGCTGATGCTATTATCACCCCAGCTGACAGACGATGAAGTTCCTGTAGCCTGCCCAGGGCCGCAGGGGAGGTAACTGGATGAACTAGCACTCCAGCCCGGCCAGCTGTCTCCGCAGAGTGGGTTGACTGCGATGACTGTTCACATGCCTTCACCTCAGTATCTACAGACTCAGCAGTTTCACTAACAGGAGTGGCCCACAGACACGGGGAAGCTGAGAGCCCCTGGAGGCAGGAGGAGAGAGGAACCCACTGGCCCTGGGTAGAGGACGCAGGTTCGAGGACGGCATTAACCACAGGGATGCGTGGTCAGCCTCCCTGACCTCGGTTTCCTCGTTGGTAAAACCAGAGGGTTGGCCGAGATGTGCCAGGCCTCCTCTGGGGTCTCTACCCCAGGGGTTGGAGGCGGCCCTCCTGAGGGGACGATGTTGCTGGTGGGCTCACAGTATCTCCTCTGCTTTCAGCCCCGAGGAGGACCCCGGCAAGGCGGCTGAGCCCATGGAGGAGGCTGGGCCTGAGGTAAGGCAGGCAGCCAGGGCGGGATCGAGGGCCTTGGGGCTGGTGCTCTGTGCGGTGAGGCCCAGGGGCAGACTCCTAAAGTCTGATTTTTTTTCTTCTGTTAATTTTCACCCAAGCCGATTTATATTTAAAAATAAAAGTATTTTTCCAATTATTTTTAGAGAGAGTGAAAGAGAGGGAGGGAGAGAGAGAGAGGGAAAGGGGGAGTAATGGGGGAAGGAGAGGGGAAGGGAGAGGGGGAGGGAGAGAGGGGAGAGAGAGAGGGGAGAGAGAGAGACTTTGATGTGAGAGAGACACCTTGATTGGTTGCTTCCCGCACACCCAAGTATGTGCCCTTGACTGGATCAAACCTGAGATCCTTCAGTCTGCAGGCCGATGCTCTATCATCAATAAAACGTGCAGACACCTCGCTGCATGCGGGCCTGTGGCCTCGGTCAGACTTTCTCTCTGGGGAGAGGGAAGCCACATTTTCTGGGTTGATAAGCTGAAGGTAAATGAGACCATCTCCCACCTTTTAGCTGGAGCTGCTGCCAGGTGTCATGTGAGTGGCCATGGCTGGTTGGTGCAGGAAAC
>NW_006382996.1:973664-977872 GCF_000327345.1 Myotis davidii
ATCTCTCAGCATCCACCCCCCCCAGACTCCGTGCTGTAGACGTCCCTGTCCGCCGGCTTGCACGGTGACGTGCATGCTCACTACTCATGGCTGAGTGCCTGTCCATTTTTTAAAAATATGTTTTTATCGATTTGAGAGAAAGAAGAGGGGGAGCAGGAGGGGGAGGGAGGGAAGGAGGAGGGAGTGATGGGGGAGGGAGAGGGGGAGGGAGAGAGGGGAGAGAGAGAGGGGAGAGAGAGAGACTTTGATGTGAGAGAGACACCTTGATTGGTTGCTTCCCGCACACCCAAGTATGTGCCCTTGACTGGATCAAACCTGAGATCCTTCAGTCTGCAGGCCGATGCTCTATCCACGGAGCCAAACCGAAAAGCCGACGAGGGCTTATTTTTAATTTCAGAGTACATTAATTAAAGAAACAGGAAGGGTCTAGGGTAGTCGAAGCAACAGGAGAAGGACTAGGTGGGTAAACGAGCCTAGGCTGGACTGCTCTGGCTCCCTAAGAAGTCACAGAAAAGGGGGCTGGGGACAGGTTCACGGGGTTTGCCCGGGACAAGCTGCCACTGCCCATTGCTGCCCTGGTTGCAAGCCTGTGGGTAGTCCCAAGGCGGCAGCAGCAGAAGCTGTGTGTTGGCGTCTTGTTTTGTCCTTGCCGCTGGCTCACTTCTCACCTTTGTGGGTCCCTGTCTACAGAGAAGTAGTCCCCTACAGTCTTGGTTCTTCCCTCAGGTCCCCAAGAATGAAGAGAGTACCTTGTGGCCCCGAGGCGCCCCCAAGACTGTCATTAGCATGCCCGGCTTGCAGCCTGCGGCCTGTGGCCAGGACAAGCCCTCCGTGGGGCAGCGAGGTGAGTCTTCCTGATTGGGGTCCAGCTCATGTCTCCCTGGTGGGAAGAGCACTGTAGTTGCGAGGTCTTGAACTCGGTTCCCCCGTGACCCTGGGTCAGGGACAATGGCATGCCAGCCTCACAGCTCCCTGGGGGGCTGCAAGGACCCTTTGGAATAAAGGACGGGGGAAGGATCAGTGCTTGTGCTGACAGTGAGACAAAATGGAAAAAAAACCCTCCCCCGCACCATGGGGACCCTGCATAGGAACCCTCCCCTCCTGTCACGTCAGCTCCAGCTGAGAGGGCCAGGAGGTGGGCTTTGGAAGCTCGTCAGTGGGTCTGTTAGAGCTTGCACCTTCCATAGGCTCCTGCTCCTGAAAGGCACCCCAGCTCTGTTAGGCAGCTCTGGCAGGTCCTGGTTTGTCCTGGAGTTCTCGTCACAGAGGCCGGGCTGGGGGTGAGCAGTCCCTGGGCTGGGGGTTGCGTGTTGGCTCTGGATGTCCACAGATCTACCCAGGCCAGTGATGCTAAGGCTGATGCTTCTGCCACTGGTCACCCTGGGGTCTGCCAGGAGAGAGCCCTGCCCAGCTGCCCCCAGTGGGCCCCTTCCGACCCTCCATGCTGCACTGCTCCCTCACTGAAATCGCTCTCTTCACAGACGCCAAGATCCATCAAACAGATGGCCCCGAGGAGCCACCCCAGAGTATCAGGTTTGTATCTGGGAAGGGGTGTGGGCCACTATTCCGAGGGGCCCAGAGGGGCATGAAGCTCGAGTCCTCTGGGGAGGCTGGGCGTGTGGTCAGGGGCCTGGTGCTCCGACCTAATGACAGAGGCAGCCTGATGCTTGGGAACGAGCCTGGCCTGGGAAGAAGCGACCGGATCCTAGACTCCGTCCTCCTGTGTCCTCCTGGCCATGCGACACCGGCCCCTTCCCTTTGTCTGCCTGGGCAGTGGAGGCCCAGTCAGGGAGACCCCGCCTCCGCAGGGTAGAGTGCTATGGGCTGGTCCCAGTTTTCTTAATAGTGGTGAACTTTTATGGGGTGTGGCTAGGGCTCTGGAGGGCCGCCCCCGCCCCCCTCCCGGGTCAGCCCCGTGGTGCTGCTGCCTCCCCCACCCGTAGGAGGAAGCTCAACAACAAGGAAGCTGTGAGTGAGCTGGGTTGGGAGCTGCAGCTTCCCCGGAGCAAGACCCCTTCCCCGCCCTGTCCAGCCAGCAAGGTGAGGGGCTCAGCCTGCCCTCAGGGCCTCTGCCCCGCCCCTGGCCCCGCCCCTGGCCCCGCCTGCTGGTGGTACAGCCTGTCCCGACCTTCCTGCACACCATGCAGAGGAACCAGATGCTCATGACCCCGACCTCGGCCTCCCGCAGCCGTGTCATCAAATCCTTCGTTAAGCGGAACACTCCCCTGCGTGTGGACCCTAAGGTGAGGGAGCCCCTGCCCCAGGCTGACTCTGCTAGGGTGGGGCGCGTGGCTGCAGGCTCCTGGATGGCCCCTAGGCCGCTGGGAGCAGCGTGGGTCTGCGCTAAGGCAGGTGTGACCTGGCTCTGGTTAGGGGCCTGCTCAGGCCTTTTCGGCCATGGGCTGCCTCAACATGTGGGGACTGTCCTGACCTCTTGGGTTCTGTACTGTGGCCTAGAGGTTTGGCCATCTCGGTGTGACCCCTGGGCTGGGAAGTTGAAGAATTGGCTTAGCAGGCCCACTCCCTGACCACCCATCCCACACCCCAGTGCCTTGAGGGTTTGGGTGTAGGACGTACTTGTGATATCTTCCCACTCAGGGATGCGCCACCTCCATCCGTCCTGCCTGGCCCTGGGCTTCCTCTCAGGGTCTGAGCTGAGATTTATTGGGCCACACACCTGAGCTACCACCCTGAGGGGTGGGCGGGGCAATGGGTGCTTGAAGGTCAGACAGGTGACTGCGGTAGAACTGTCAGCAGGGGCCTCTGAAAAGGAGGCCACAGAAGCCGTTCTCTTCCCAGACACCTCAGAGCTGGGCTGGGCCCCCCACCGTGAGCAAGGAGCCACAGAGAGCTGGGACCTGCTGGCCCGAGTCCTGGCTCTCGGGCTCCGAGTTGCAAAGCTGCAGCCGCTTCATTTCTAAGTTCCCCCTGGTGCCTCCAAGGGCCTCCTGCGAGGACTCTGCCCCACCCAGGGCCTCAGCGGTACTGCTGTGCGGCTGGCAGGTCCAGGTGCTTCCGAGTTGGGCAGGTGGACCCTGAACTGGCCTCTCCTGCAAGAGGCGACGGCTTACCTCCCAATATGCCAGCAAGTGGGCAGGGAGCCCTTAATACCTGTTTCTTTGCCAGGCCCCTACTAGGCACCAAGCCCACAGCAGTGAACCAGGCTCAGACTGTTCATCCTACAGGGAACTCCTGTGCCTAATCCAGACTGAGTGGGGCCTTGCAGGGCGCATGGGGTGGCTGAGAGGTCTAGGAAGCTGCCTTTCCCTGCTTTAGGGAGCCCAGGTCCCTGCCCGGGGCTTCTGGTGAGGGTAGGACAGTCCTCAGGAGACCAGGGGTCCTCACTAGGTCACAAGGGACTTATCTAATTTCTGGGCATAAGTTTCCTTGGCCCCTCACAGAGATTGGATGAACCAGGGAGGAAGGTGTCCAGCATCCAGCACCGGGCTTGGCATGAAAGGAGACTGCTCGGTTGAAGCCCCTGGAGGCAGAAGGGGCAGATGCTTTATTTTCCTCCCGCCTTCTGCTTTGGCTGTGACGGTGGCCTCTGGGGAGCAGGGACCATCCAGCCCTCCTTCAAGGGTTGGGGCAGAGAGAAGCACATTCTAGGATATGAACAACTCTTGTCTTCCATAAAATTCACAGTGCAACAGGATGCGTCTTCGGCCCTGTGCTGGGAAATTTTAGCTCTCAAGTTCTGAGACAAAAACCTGTTTTGCTGAACCCTGTCGAAAGCAGGAGTCTGTTGGGCTCTTAGGGCAGGAAGAGATGGTGGTGGGCACCCTCCAGGCCACTGGGTTTTCTTCCAAGTTGCTTTCCTCACAGAAGAGCAGGTGGGTGTGATGGTTTGAGGACCAGCTTCCTGCTGGTCTTCTCTGGGTCTGGCCGTTGGAGAATGAGAGCCAGCCAAGGGCCACCTCATCCCTCCCGTGGGGGCCTCCCAAAGACCAGTGTCCTCCAGGTCCTTCCTGTACCCTGCTCAGCCTCTGTGACTCATGGTCATCTCTCTTTCCTTCTATTTCTTTCTCCATCTTAAAGAAAAAAAATACTTTTATGTTAAAAATTATACAGTGAAGTTTTTTTTTAATTGATTTTTTTACAGAGAGGAAGGGAGAGGGATAGAGAGTTAGGAACATCGATGAGAGAGAAACATTGATCAGCTGTCTCCTGCACACCCCCCACTGGGGATGTGCCCACAACCAAGGCAC
>NW_006382996.1:978068-978724 GCF_000327345.1 Myotis davidii
TATTTTGCAGTCTTGTACTGGTTGCATTACATACTTAATGTTCACAGCCACTTTAGAATTGATAATCAGTTCGATTGTAATAGAAATCTTACTGCTCTCCCCACTGCGCGCCATTCTTCTCTTACATGTCACATCTTCGTACATGGACTACCCTGTGAGACAGTGTTATAATTTCTTCTTTCAACTGTCAAACACTGTAAAGAACTCTAGAGGAAAAAAATAGTCTAGCGATATTTACCCAGATATTTATCATCTTTCTTTTTCTTTCATTCTTGATGTTTCACGTGTCCTTCTGGTATCATTTCTTTTTTTGTCTGCAGAACTTCCTGTAGCAATTCTTTGAGAAGGAGTCTGCTGGCAACAAATTCTCTACTTTTTCTTCATTTGAGAAGGTCTCACTTCACTTCTGGAGGACATTGCCACTGGTCTCACTTCACTTCTAAAGGATAATGTCATTGAATGCAGATGGAGTTCTCGGTTAACAGTTCTTTCCTTCCAGCACACCCACTGTTTTTCTGAGGAGATTTTCAGTCGTTCAAATCATTGTCCCACCCTCACCCCCTTTTGTGGCTGCTTTTGAGAATTTTCCCCTTCGTAGCAAGTTGGCAGCTGTGTGGTTGTGATGTGGCTAGACATGGGTTTCCTTAGATGTATAT
>NW_006382996.1:997778-1006704 GCF_000327345.1 Myotis davidii
TATTATTCCACAGTTATTGGCCTATTGAGATTTTTAGATTCTTCCTGATTGAGTTTTGGAAGGTTGTATTTTTCTAGGAATGTGTCCATTTCCTCCAGGTTGTCTAGCTTGTTGGAGTATATTTTTTCGAAGTTTTTTTTTAATTGATTTTTTTACAGAGAGGAAGGGAGAGGGATAGAGAGTTAGGAACATCGATGAGAGAGAAACATTGATCAGCTGTCTCCTGCACACCCCCCACTGGGGATGTGCCCACAACCAAGGCACATGGAATGGAACCTGTGACCTTTCAGTCCTCGGGCTGATGCTCCATCCACTGAGCCAAACCAGTCAGGGCTGTGAAGTTTATGTTGAAAATTATACAGTAAAATCTATATTTTGCAAATATTTGAACATTTTTTAGTATTCCATTTTAATTTGTTGTGATCTTGACTGTCTCATTTTGCAGTCTTGTACTGGTTGCATTACATACTTAATGTTCACAGCCACTTTAGAATTGATAATCAGTTCTTTCTTCTCTTACATGTCACATCTTCGTACATGGACTACCCTGTGAGACAGTGTTATAATTTCTTCTTTCAACTGTCAAACACTGTAAAGAACTCTAGAGGAAAAACATAGTCTAGCGATATTTACCCAGATATTTATCATCTTTCTTTTTCTTTCATTCTTGATGTTTCACGTGTCCTTCTGGTATCATTTCTTTTTTTGTCTGCAGAACTTCCTGTAGCAATTCTTTGAGAAGGAGTCTGCTGGCAACAAATTCTCTTCTTTTTCTTTTTTTCTTTTTTTTTGCGGATCTTCTTTTTTTTGTGGCTGTGGACGCCTTTCAACACTGCTTTCTTTGCCTTCAAAGCCTTTGCTTTGGCTTCGTCTTTGGGAGGGGCAGGGGCTTCCTTCTTAGCTTTCGGCGCCATCTTCGTAAAAAGCTCTACTTTTTCTTTATTTGAGAAGGTCTCACTTCACTTCTGGAGGACATTGCCACTGGTCTCACTTCACTTCTAAAGGATAATGTCATTGAATGCAGATGGAGTTCTCGGTTAACAGTTCTTTCCTTCCAGCACTTTCCAACGTTGTGCAAATACAGTTCCGCACCCATTGTTTCTGAGGAGAAGTTTTCAGTCGTTCAAATCATTGTCCCACCCTCACCCCCTTTTGTGGCTGCTTTTGAGAATTTTCCCCTTCGTAGCAAGTTGGCAGCTGTGTGGTTGTGATGTGGCTAGACATGGGTTTCCTTAGATGTATCCTGCTACGTGGGTTTTGATGAATCTGTGAATCTATAGCCTTTACCCAAATTGGAGTGTTTCCAAGCCGTTATTTTTCCGCATTTTCCCCCTGCATTGAACTCTCCCCATTGTGGAATGATGGCACAAGTGACAGACTCTTGGTTGTCATCTCACAGTTGCCTAAGGCTCTATTAATTTCTCTTCCATATGTTTTCTCTGTGTTCAGATTGGATACATGTCACTAATTTATCTTCATGTTTGACTGACGTCTGTCTTCTCCATCTGTTCTTAGACCCATCCACGGAATTTATTTCAGTTATTAATTATTAGTTCTGAAATTTCCATTTTGTTCTTCTTTGGATCTACTTGCTGAGATTTTCTGTGTTCCCAGTTGTCTTAGGAATGTTTGTGATTGCTTGTTAAAGCACACACACAGCGTAAAAAAGTTACAAAGCACCGAATAAATTCCCAATCTCGTTCTTCATTCTCCTTTTAAATGCACTTGAACATAGTTATCCTCAGAGCATACATCCAATTTTGAACCTGTTTTTTGTGGTGCCCTCAATTGGGCAGGGCTAAGTCGAAGGCACGGGTGACGCAGGCCCTTGGGAGGCCTTAGGGCAGTGGTTCTCAATCTTCTGGCCCTTTAAATACAGTTCCTCATGTTGTGACCCAACCATAAAATTATTTTCGTTGCTACTTCATAACTGTAATGTTGCTGCTGTTATGAATCGT
Organism: Myotis davidii; assembly: GCF_000327345.1. Classification (NCBI taxonomy): domain Eukaryota; kingdom Metazoa; phylum Chordata; class Mammalia; order Chiroptera; family Vespertilionidae; genus Myotis; species Myotis davidii. The sequence continues at coordinate 999,737 of NW_006382996.1, forward strand.
AATGTAAATATCTGATATGCAGGATGGTCTTAGGCCAGTGATGGCGAACCTATGACACGCGTGTCAGAGGTGACACGCGAACTCATTTTTTTGGTTGATTTTTCTTTGTTAAATGGCATTTAAATATATAAAATAAATATCAAAAATATAAATCTTTGTTTTACTATGGTTGCAAATATCAAAAAATTTCTATATGTGACACGGCACCAGAGTTAAGTTAGGGTTTTTCAAAATGCTGACACGCCGAGCTCAAAAGGTTCGCCATCACTGGTCTTAGGCAACCCCTGTGAAAGGGTCATTCGACCGCCAAAGGGGTCGCGACCCACAGGTTGAGAGCCGCTGCCTTAGGGTCCCTGGGAAGCAAGACAGAAGGCCAGAACTCAGTCTGGGTGGCAGCGGAGGGTGTTTGGGGGCCCCTCTGCCCTCAGAAGCAGTCTGATGCTGCTGCCCATCTGGCTGGAGGCTGTGGGCCTGGACGGTTGTCCTGGGCCAGCTCTGCCCCTGGCCCAGCACTGGGCTGGCCTTGCTCACACGCCCTCCCACCCAGGAGAAGGAGCAGCAGCGCCTGGAGAACCTGCGGTGGAAGGAGGAGGCAGAGCAGCTCCGCAGGCTGAAGGTGGAGGAGGACAAGCGGCGGCGGCTGGAGGAGCTGAAGCTGTAAGTGGCGCTGCTCCCGGCCCCTGTGCAGCCAGGCGCGCTGGCCCCCTGACTGCCCTGTGCGCACAGGAAGCGGGAGCAGCGCCTGCGCAAGGTGCTGCAGGCCCGGGAGCGGGCCGAGCAAATGAGGGAGGAGAAGATAAAGCAGATTGAGCAGAGGGTCGCTCTGCAGGAGAAGAACGAGAAGGTGAGAGCCATGGGCGGGCGGGCGTCCAGGTGTCAGTGCGCTGTTCTCTGCTGGGGCCCAAGCAGGTCAAACTTGGTGGCCTGAGGACTAGACCTGGACCCCTCAGGAAGTTAGGGGTTTGACGCCCTGGACCCCTCAGGAAGTTAGGGGTTTGACGACCTGGACCCCTCAGGAAGTTAGGGGTTTGACGATCGCTCCGCAGGAGAAGAACGAGAAGGTGAGAGCCACGGGCAGGCGGGCGTCCAGGTGTCAGTGGGCTGTTCCCCGCTGGGGCCCAAGCAGGTCAAACTTGGTAGTCCGGGGACTAGAACTGGACCCCTCAGGAAGTTAGGGGTTTGACACCCTGGACCCCTCAGGAAGTTAGGGGTTTGACGCCCTGGACCCCTCTCGTCTCCACCCAGGGCCCTGGAGTTCGTTCTGAGCCCAGCTGAGGGTGGGAGGTCTAAGCAGCAGCCCTCAGCGAGTGGGTGGGCTCATGCTCCCGGCAGGACAGGCACCCAGGTGCCCCTGCCCTGGGCTGTGAGGAACAAGCGGGTTTGCAGGGGCATAGGTGCCTGTCACAGTCCTGGGACCCGGCTGTAGGGCTGAGTGTGAGTGAGGAGGCTGCTCTAATGGGCATGTAGGGGTGGGCTCTGCAGGCCAAGGAGGCGCGATTGGCTGAGGAGAAGGCCAGGAAAGTGGCTGCAGCCCAGAAGACGGAGGTGCGCAGGAAGCAGGAGGAGGAGGCCCGGAGGCCCAGGTGTCTGCAACAGGTGCGAATGCAGGTGGCGGGCTGGGCATCGAGGAGGAGGCCGGGCAGGATGGGCGCTGCCTCAGCCCCTGAGGACTGCTGGGCCTCCCCCACTTTGTTGGCTTAATTCTGGGGGGGTCTTGTGGCGTCCGGCCCTGAGGAGGTTCCACAAATGCCTTGGAGATGGGGGCGGTGGCAGCGGCCTGCCTTTGTGTTTCTGTAGAGATGGCACTTTGAGGGTCAGGCACGTGGACTCGAAGCCAGACTTCCACTCTCAGCGCTCGCTCTTTTATCAGCTGTGTGTCCCCACACGGGTTACTTGACCTCTCTGTGCTTTGGTTCCTTCAGGTAGCAGTGGTAGCTACCGGAGAGGGCCGTTGTGAGGGTGAGATGTTCTGCCTAGAAGAGTAGGGACCTACCTCTTCCTTGGAGCTGCCCATCTCATGACCCTAGGGAACACAGATCTGTCTTTGGGGTTATGACACTGATAGCTGACTTTGCTGAGTACCCCATGCCAGGCGCTGTTCTAGTTATGTGTATAAACTCGGCAACTCTGTGAGGTGTAGGTATTACTGTTTTGGTCCCCATTTGCTCGATGAGGGAACCAAGGGCTTAAATGATAGCTCAGTGTCACAGCAAGTGCATCTGGCTCCAGTCTGGGCCCTTACGTCTGCTGCAGCAGCAAATGAAGCTGCGGCCAGATGCCTTTTCAGGCTGGTGGTGATGTGTGGCTCCTGGCGTGGGGCGACCCTGGCTCAGCCCCTGACGATCTCTGATGCCTCCTGTCAACCCTCCCTTCTTCCCAGACCTCTGGCACCTCTCCAGCCTGGCCTGAGGCCCTGACTTTGCTCTGTGTTCACAGGAGGAGGAAGAGCAGAAAAGGAAGGAGGAGGAAGAGGATGAGCAAGAGCGTCTGCTGAAGGCGGCTGAGGCCAGGAGGCCGGCCGAGCAGCAGGAACAGGAGCAGCGGAGGGAGCAGGAACGGATCCAGGCCGAGAGGTGAGGGAGCCCCGAGGGCCAGGCTGGTGGGCCAGCCCCTGGGGGCCAAGGCGATGTCCGGCCACGTGTGCTTGTGTGGACGAGAGGCGGAGCAGTCCTTTAGAGCAGTTCCCCCTTCCCTTGGGCTTCGCTTGGCTCAGCACCCAGAGGCCTGCAGCAGGCAGACCCTGAATGTGGCGTTGGCTCTGGGAGATGGAAGACGGAATGGGCGGGTTCACTTGGGACTCTTAGTGCTACCTCCAGCCAGTGTGCTGCCCCCCCGCCCTGTTCCATTTTGTCCTCAGCGGACATGGCAGGGCAGCGGGGTGCTCAGCAGGCCCCCCATGGGCATTTGAGCAGGAGTTCGTTGGCTGCGTTGCAGACCCTCCCCACTAAACATGCCTCCTCTGGTCATGAGAACCCAGACTTCCCGCCCCCATCACTTCCAGCTGCCTCCCTTGGTATCCATGGCAGCAGAGCCTGGGTCTCTGCTCTCAGAGGCAGAGGTCTCTGCAGCGGGTTCTGTGAGCCTTATTCTGGGCCCGCCCTGTGCTCGGCTGTGCCGGATCTTGGGATGCCAAAGAGGACAAGCCACAGTCACAGTTGGCCAGGAGAGGTGGGATCTGCGCCTGTGACGAAGAGCACTGTGCCCGTGTGTGTGTACAGAGAGGTGGGAATACCCAAACAGGCCTAGAATACCCAACTGCCTCTCCTGCCTCCACCACCTGAGAAACAGCAGGCAACACGTCCCTGCCGGTCTTCAGGTGGCTTTGGGCCCAGTGGGGAGTGGGGGGTGGAAGCCATGGGGCTGAACTGCATGGGGGACCATCTCCCTGTGCTTTTTTTAAAAAAATTTATTGATTTTATATAGAGAAACATTGATTTGTTGTTCCAATTATTTATGCATTCATGGGCTGGTTCTGGTATGTGCCCTGACCTGGGATCAAACCCGCGACCTTGGTGTATCGGGACGATGCTCTAACCATTTGAGGTACCCGGTCAGGGCTCCCTGTGCTTCCTGATTGACACAAAAGTGTCCTGGTCCTACGGCAGAACCAGAGACAGGAGTCTGGGTGGGGGACCAAGGGCGGTGGGTGGCAGTTGATGTGGTTTTAGAATTGTATGTGTGCCGCGCAGTGCCAGAGTCTTCCATGGGGGTGACGGTGCGATGGTTGTAATGGTTGGCAGCTTAGGGGTTACTGAGCTACACGCTCTATACATGTTTCTTGTCGAATCCTCACTCGAAGGCCCTGTGGCATAGGAACCAGCAGCTCCACCTCCCAGAGGGGGTGCAGGGGCAGGAGGTTAAATGCCTTAAGCCACAAACTAGTAAGTGGAGGTGGCTCCAACACCCAAAAACAGCCCAGCTCTGCTTCCCGCCAGGCTTGGAGCCCACGCTCCACCCTGTGGGCCGGGACGATCGAGGTCACTCAGGTTTTCTCATCTGATTCTCGTGGTGACGGGAGGAAAGGTGTGAGGATCTCCATTGTACAGCAGAGGCGGAAGCTCAGCCCTAAGTCAAGTGGAAGCGTGGGGCCAGGTTTGGTGGGTCCAAAGCTGAGAGCTCCTGCACCCAGCTGGGCGCTTTCCAGCCCTGGGGCACAGGTGCAGCTGTGGGCTCCTGGCTGCTGTGCCCATTCTGCCATTCTGTCTTATACTGCCAGTGCCATGAGCCCAGCTTCCCTGGAAGGGATAGGAACTGAGCCAGGGCTCAGCTTCCCAACATGACAGGCCCTTGCTTGGTCCTCAGGGAGCTGCAGGAGAGGGAGAAGGCCCTGCGGCTGCAAAAGGAGAGGCTGCAGAGGGAACTGGAGGAGAAGGAAAAGGTACAGGGGAGCGGGGGGTGGGTGGTGGGTGTGGGGCTCGCTCGGGTCTCTGCTGCGCTTTGGGCTGGGAGCCCTGATCTGGTGGCTCCTGGGGCGGGAGCTGCTTTCTTGGCCATGCGGGTTTTGCCTGGGGCTTGGGGAGAGCACATTCCCATGGCCCGTAACCCCTGGCTGGCCACTGGTCCCAGGAAAAGCAGCAGCGCCTCCAGGAGGAGCAGGAGAAGAAAGCCAAGGAGGCTGCAGCGGCCAGCAAAGGCCCGAACACAACCATGGACGTGCAGGTGAGGCCGAGCACCGGAGCAGAGAGGAGCCCCCAGCTCTGCTTATTCTCCTCCCAAAGCTGGAGGCCAGTTCACATCTGAGGACCATGAGGAGGAGGAAGGACGCAGGCGGCCCGGGAGTTTCTACTCTTCTGGATACGTGTGTTCTCTCCTATTCTCAAAATAGAATTTGTTTTAAAAACAAACAAACTAAACTTTATAAAAGAGTAAACTCTGAGTTCAGTGTACATCTCTCTATATTGTTACATGCTCTAAGGGGACACAGGCTCTACATACAGGCTACCAGTCTGCTCAGCTGCTTTAACAAAGTACCATAGACCAGGTGGCTTAAGCAAACATTTATGTCAGACTGGGATTCGGTGTCTATTAGGGGCCGTCGTCTTGCCCGGGAAGGGGAGGCGGAACTCTCCGGAGCCTCTGTGAAGGGCACTGATGGAATTCCTGAGGGCTCCACCCTCGTGACCTAAGCACCTCCCGAGGCCCCAACTCCCAATACCATCATGTGGAGAAAGAGGATTTAACAGGAATTTGGGGGGGGACACAAGCATTTACTCTCATACATACCATTTGGCAGCTTGATACTTTTTCCCTCCCCTGTTGCTGTTTTTATATTGTACACATCTACTTCAGCCCTTGTAAAGCTCTCATTTTTGACTGTTGTGTGCCAGCTAGTTGTAGCAGAATTTCTCTAACCAGCGCCTGTTGACAAGCATTTAGGTGACTTCCAGTTTAATGCTTTACAAACAAAACATATTATGAGGGTTTTCAGTGCAGCATAGGTGAAGGTTGGAAAGTGGGAAGTTAGCTGAACAGTCACCCTAGATCAGCGGTTCTCAACCTGTGGGTCGCGACCCCTCTGGCGGACGAACGACCCTTTCACAGGGGTCGCCTAAGACCATCCGGCATATCAGATATTTACTTGACGATTCATAACAGTAACAACATTACAGTTAGGAAGTAGCAACGAAAATAATTTTATGGTTGGGTCACAACATGAGGGCCAGAAGGTTGAGAACCACTGCCCTAGATGGATGTTTCAACTCATGAGGCTCCCAATGGAGTCCCGGGAGCTGTTCACAGGAGACATGCTGACGTGGAAGTACAGTTGCAACTTACTTTAGTGTGAAAAAGAGTCAGGGCTGTGTGTGTGGTGTGACTTTTAAAGTGACCCTGAGCCTTTTGATTTTTCCTGTGAAAGGAGGGGAGGTGGCTGGGCCCCATCTCCTGGGTGGTGGGAGTTGCAGGAGCAGGGACGGGGGAGCTGACGCCCTTGTTTATTTTTCCAGTCTCCAGCCTGTTCCTCATATCAAATGACGCCGCAGGGGCCCAGGGCTCCCCGCAAGATCAGCCTGGATAACTACGGGATGGATCTGAACAGCGATGACTCCACTGATGATGAGTCCCATCCCCGGAAGCCCATCCCCTCCTGGGCCGCAGGTGAGCGGGGCCGGAGCTCTGGGTCCTGGGTCCTCACTGGGGACTTCTGGGGCCCCGGAGGAAGTGGCTTGGCCGACGCGGGTGTTGGGATGCGGTGGTACTCAGGGGCTAGGAACCTGACGTGTTGGCCTGGCCAGCCTGCACCCAGCCTTGAGTGGGACCGTCCAGTGGGCTCGCCTTTGGAGCCCATGTTGGACGCCTTTGTTCCCAACAGGTGCATTACATAGGGGCTGGCTATGGGCACTTGGGGCTGGGTGTTCCGGCTGGTTCTAGGCCCCTTCTTGCAGTCCTGCCCAGCAGGCCAGATGAGACTTGGGCCTAAATAAGCAGCGTCGGGTGGGAACGGAGCTAAGAGAGGTGATGGAGTTCAGCAGTCACTGAGCGCGGGCTGGGAGTTCCAGCTGGGGAGGCAGGAAAGCCCCGAGGTGGGAGCGGGCACTTGAGCAGGATTTGAGCCTGCAGTTTAGAGACCCCAGTGTTTAAACGGGAGTGTGGGTGAGCGTGACTGCGGCCTCAGGCCTGGGTGTGAAGCCTGCGGCAGTGGAGTGGGGGCCGTGCATACAGTGGTGCTCTGCAGAGTTTGCAGGGCTGGGGGTCAGGGCGGCTGCAGTCTCCCTCCCCAGGGGTCAGCACTCTACAGAAGACAGCTTGAAACAACAATGAGGTACCATCTTACACCTGTCAGAATGGCTATCATCAACAAATCAACAAACAACAAGTGCTGGAGAGGATGTGGAGAAAAAGGAACACTCGTGCACTGCTGGTGGGAATGCAGACTGGTGCAGCCACTATGGAAGACAGTATGGAGTTTCCTCAAAAAACTAAAAATGGAACTCCCATTTAACCCTGTGATCCCACTTCTAGGAATATAT
>NW_006382996.1:1006764-1014355 GCF_000327345.1 Myotis davidii
CAAGTCCTAAATTCTCTGTAAAGGCAGAGGTCCAAAGGAGGTACTTCTGCCGCCTACCGCTCCACATCCTGGCTCTTAGGGCCTCTGGCCTCATAAGTGGGTCCTCGAGTTCGCTCTTAAGACACTTGAGGGTAGGGGAAGCCGGGAGAATGTCAAGTGGGAGGAAAAGAAGGAGACATATGTAATACCCTTTGTAATACTTTAAGCAATAAAAAAAAAAAAAGACAGCTTGCTCCTGTGAGTGCCACCTCATTTGTACCACACAGTAACCAGGATCTGACTCAAGTCACTTGGGAGGTGTCCATTAGCAGGAGTCATTGTGGCCAGGAAGCCAGATGACTGGCAAAGCCACCTAATTCTAGTTGGCAGGAGGAACGTGCAGTGAGAGCATGATCGGTGTTTGGTGGTGGGGGCAGGAGGAGCAGGGCTCAGAGGAGCTGGCCTGGCAGGCGGTGGGGCATGCTGGTGTGCAGAGGCTGATCAGGGCTCTGGGTGGGGCAGGGGCATGGGGATTCCCACGGCACTGACACGGCCCTGTGTTCCCTGCAGGCCCCCAGCTCAGCCAGGCCATCCTCCACCAGTACTGCCACCCCCCGAACCTGCTGGAGCTCTTCGGCACCATTCGCCAGCTGGACTTGGAGGACATCTTCAGGAAGAGCAAGCCTCGCTACCACAAGCGCACCAGCTCCGCCGTCTGGATCTCGCCGCCCCTGCAGGGCAGCAGGGTCCCCAGCAGTCTGACCTGCAGTCTGAAGTACTGAGGCAGGCCTGCCGGCCTTCTCGCCCACCCGTGTCTGACTGTCCACCTCTCCCTGGGCCTCCTGCCCTCCTCCCTTGCGCTCTGACCCTGAGGGCTGTTCTGTAAATGCTCTGGTGGCCCCGCCTGTGTGGAGGCTGCGCTCGGTGTGTGTTTGCGGAAGTGCCAGGTGCAGCCACGCCGGGCTCGCAGGCAGCACTTTGTAAATAGGTTGCTATAATTTTAGCCTGGACTTTGACAGGTATATTAATAAAGTTTATTTTTTTAAGCATGCCGTGGGTTTTGTGAAGACCAGGGGCCTCGGCAGACCCTGGGCCCTGGCCCTGCAGCCCTGTGTCGTGGGCCACCATGCAGGCTGGAGGCCTTGTCCTGGTGGTTCAAGGTCACCTGGGTCCCACCCCCAGGAGTAATGATGCGGTGGGTGATGGTGATGCCATCCCTGGGCAACCCTGAGACACACTTCTGCCCCCATGATGGTCAGGAGCAGATACTCCCTGTTTTTCTGGGGGTGGGGGGGGGTGCCCTGTTTGTAAGGGGCGGTGCTTATTCACTGGGGGAGACCTGGGGTTGAGGTTGGGAGAACTGGACACTTTTTAAAAAATATATTTTATTGATTTTTTGCAGAGAGGAAGGGAGAGATAGAGAGTCAGAAATATCGATGAGAGAAACATCGATCAGCCGCCTCCTGCACACCTCCTACCGGGGATGTGCCCGCAACCCAGGCACATGCCCTTGACCGGAATCGAACCTGGGACCCTTCAGTCCGCAGGCCGACGCTCCATCCACTGAGCCAAACCGGTTTCGGCGAGAACTGGACTCTTGACACAGCTCAGCCACCGAAGGCAGTCGTCTCTCAGCCCCTTGCTGCATGGATGGTGCTGGTTGAGCTGCTTAAGAGGATCAGAGAGGGCTGATTAGAAAGGAGATGTCTCTCGAAACTACCTCGAGGCCAGTGCTCGCCAGCAGTTAAGATGTTTCTCCAATAAAACCAGGAAGCTGCTAATGAAATGCTCAGTGCTAATGGAAGCTGGCTCTGGTCCCAGCGGAGCTCTGAACGTGTGCGGGTCGGCCCTCCCCCTCTGCTGCTATAGCCCTGCAGCGGGCCAGTGGGCCAGACCAAGCCACGGCCAGTTCCTGTGGAGTCTGCCTGGGACCACGCAATAGAAACGTCTCCGCTGCTTTGCTCAGGGCAGAGGGAAGTAGCTGCAACAGGCCTGATGGCCGCAAAGCTGAAAATACCATGACCCTTTACAGAAAACCTTTGCTCCTTTAGGACTAAACAAAGGATAAATCAAGAGTGCTTTTCAAAAGGAGGAAATAGTGGACATACATGGTTGCCTGAAATCTAGAGGACTCCACTCATGCCAACTAAAACATTTTACGCTGCATTTAAATTTGGTGCACAATTCAAATTTGTTCCATACGTTCTCTGACTAGAAACTTGTGTTGAATCAACTGGAGAGTGTCGTTGCCTAAAGTCACAATGTCAAAATATTACTTTCTGCCCTAGCTGGCTTGGCTCAGTGGATAGAGCATCAGACTGCGGACTAAAGGGTTCCAGGTTCAATCTCAATCAAGGGCATATGCCCGAGTTGCAGGATCGATCCCCAGAAGGGGACGTGCAGGAAGCAGCCAATCCATGGTTCTCTCTCATCATTGATGTTTCATCTCTCCCTCTCTGAAATCAATAAAAATATATTAATACAACAACAAAACCCCAAAGTATTACTTCCTGCAAGCATCTATCTATCTATCTATCTATCTATCTATCTATCTATCTAAAGAGCCAGGGTCTGTAATGTCCAAAACGACCAAACGTCAGGCTGTGCACACAGCAGGCTCGGGTGGGTGGGGACTGGCAAGGTCGGCTGAACTGCCGACCTCTCGGCCCCTCCCGCCCAGCTCCCACGGGTGCCGCGGCGACCCAGCACTGACTGCCGAGGGGCTGTGGGCCCCGGGACATCCTGGTGCTGCAGCAGGAGGGGGCTGTGGGCCCCAGCCGGCCAGGGCACGGTGGAACTCTGGGTCTCATGCAATCGGGGGTGTTGGCCAGCCTTCGAATTCAGACCCTGACAGGAGGGAGATGGGAGCCCCATTCCTTGCAGAATCGGCTGGTGGATAGCTTGCTGTCAGTGGCCTGCCAGCCAGGAATCCCATTCACCTGCACCCCGGACCCTGGCGATCAGGCCAGCAGGGGAGGGCAGTTAGGGGCTATCAGGCAGGCAGACAGAAAGGTTAGGGGTGATCAGACAGGCAGGCAGGTGAGCGGTTAGGAGCTAGCGGTCCCAGATGGCAAGAGGGATATCAGACTGCCGGTTGGACATCCCCCAAGGGGTCCCTGATTGGAGAGGGTTCAGGCTGGGTTAAGGGAACCCCCCCCCCCCCGCCTGCACAAATTTCATGCACCAGGCCACTAGTATTTAAATAATGTTTCAGAAAAAGTTATTACTCAGCAAAAAGGCAGTTCCAGTTCTGCATCTTTACCAGCACTTGATATTGTCAGTATTTCTTATTTAGCCATTTTAATAGATATGTAGTGACATCTCGTCATGGTTTTCATTCACATTTCTCTAATGGAAAGTTGGATTATTTACCATCTGTGTATCTTCTTTGATGAAGTATGCAAATCTTTTGTTCATTTTTAATTTCTTTTGCCTTTTAAATTGTTTTTGTTCTTTTTCTAATATTTTTGGTGCATTTTTACAGTGGGTAGTTTTCTTACTGTTGAGCTTAGAACCTTTATGTATTTTGGGTACAAATTGCTTCTCAGTTACATGATGTGCAATATTTTCTCCTAGGTTGCAGCTTGCCTCTTCATTCACTTAACGGCGTTTTTCATAGAGCAACGATTTTTATTTGGGTGAAGTCCAGTTTATTAAATTTTTTTTCTTACATGGATTTTGCTTTTTGGTGGCATGTCTAAGAAATCTTTGTTTAGCCTCAGTTCTTAAAGATTTTCTACTATATTTTCTTCTAAATGTTTTATACTTTAACATGAAATTTAGATTTATAATCTCTTGAGTTAATTTTTTCAAAATGTGAGGGTGATGGTTTTTGTTTGGGGACATGTGGATGGATGTCTGGTTGTTTCAGGACCCTTTCTTGAAAAGTCTATTCTTTTACCAATGAATTTCTTTTGTATGTTTGTCAAGAATCAATTAGCCATTTTAATATAGGTTCATTTCTGGACTCTGTATTCTCTTCCATTGGTCTATGCGTGTCTCCTTTTGTCAATAGCACATGGTCATGATTACTGTAGCTTTTTGTGTCTTAAAAATCTGGTAGTGTGATTCCTACAACTTTATTCTTGCAAAATTATTTTGGCTTTTCTATCAGTTTTGCCTTCCTACGTAAATTTTAGAATCAGTTTGTCTATACAAAATCCCTGCTGGGATTTTCACTGGATTGAATTATATCTATAGGATAAGTTTGGGGAGAGTTCACATATTTAGGATGGGGAATCTTCTAAACCATGAATATGACATGTCTCCATTTATTTCCCTTTTTTTTTGTTTCTTTCACCAGCATTATGTAGTTTCAGCATACAGACTCTGTACAAGTTTTATTGGATTTAGAGCTAAGTAATTGTTTTCTTGGAACTATTGTAAATGGTGTTGTTTTCCTAATTTTGGTTTCTACTTGTTCATTGCTGGTATATGGACATACAGTTTATTTTTGTGTGTTGACGTATCTTGTGATGCAATGAAAGCAGTACTTAGAGGGAGAGTTATAGCACTAGATGAAGGGGGGAAAAGTCTCAAATCAGTGATCCCAGTTTCCACTTAAGAAAAAGTTGAGCAAATAAAAGTATAAGCAGAAGAGGAGAAATAACAAAGGTAGAGCAGAAGTCAATGCCATTGGAAAGGAAAAGGTAAATAGGAAAAATGTAACCCAGAAGCTGTTCTTTGAGAAGCTCTAGAACAATCCATATACCTGTCCAGACTGAACAGGATTTAAAGAAAGAAATGACCAATGCTGAGAATGAGAGAGGTAAAACCACTAAAGGTTCTCCAAATATTATGAACAACTATGGCAATAATAGGATAAGAAAATCTACCATATCGATACATGAGGAAAACCATGTGATTAATAAATGCTGAAGGTGCATTTGACAATTCACTAATTTATGATAAAAGCTCTAAGCAAATCATAATTTACAGGGAATTTCCTCGGTTTGATAAAGCACATTTAGGGGAAAAATTCTCTACCAAACATGGTGAATGGATGCATTCCTCCCAACAAGTTTAATGCAAGGATGTCCACTGCATTGCTTCTGAACATTTTATAGGAGGTTCTAGCCAGTGCAGTAGAGCAAAAAGAAAAAGGCCCTGTAAATGAAGAATCGCTTCTCAGCTTTTTGGCTAAGATCAAGTGTAAAACTGTTTTCAGAGATGACTTGTCGAAAATCTGATAGTGTCTACCAAAGGATTAATGAGTTTAGCATGGTTGCAGGATATAAGATAAATATACAAAAATTAATTGTATTTCTATAAACTTAGCTTGAACACTCAGAAATTAAGAAACAGTGCAATTTATAATATCCAGAATTATCAAAATCTTAGGGATATATTTAATAAAAGGTATGAAAGATCTGTACAGTAACATCTATAAAATATTGCATCAACAGCAGGTTGAATAAAGTGGTTTATGAATTTTCAGAGAACTTCCTAGAGAAGTCCAAATAACCTGAGGATCATGTAAACATCTGATATACAGGATGGTCTTAGGCAACCCCTGTGAAAGGGTCGTTTGACCGCCAAAGGGGTCGCGACCCACAGGTTGAGAACCGCTGTTCTAGACTATTTATTCAGTTAATTAGGTTGGTTTATCATGTTGTGGGCAGCAAACTACCAGTTAGTAACCCTTGGCCTCCAACTGGCTGGAAATAAGATGAGGCCTGTCGATGACCGTCACCGTGCCAGGGGCCTACATTCTCTTAGTTTCAGAGTCACTTCATCCTGCTCATCTTTCTGTTGTTACAGCTGAAGGTCTGCAAGTTACACAGCCTGACTCCCTTCCACCTGCCTTTTTGGTGTTGTCAGTCAGTGATCTTTTATAAAAAAGAAAAGAAAGAATTGAACAGATGAAGGAACTAGGTTGAGCCATCAACCAGAGAACTGGATTGAGTCAGAAACTGAGATGCAAGCAGCTGAGCTAGATCGTAAGTGTCATCCCTTCCCTTCCATCTGATGTGTCCCCACTACCAGACACCCAGACTGAAAGTCCCTCCTGGTTACTTTATCATTCACATCAATGCCTGAGCTGGACCTAGTGGCCTCCAAACTGTGCACAACTTTATTTTCGGAAAGTTAGTCGACTCACTTGTTAAAATGGGAAATGTAATAGCTTACTGATCTGTAGCAATGATTAAATATGGTAAGTTATGTTTGCACATTGTCTGACCATTGTTTGCAATAAAAATATCACTACTCTTTTAATTACCAGTATTATTATTATTAGGTACAGAATGTCACCCGAAGGCCCTGTATGCAGGATGACAATGGTATGTTTGCAGTCATTTTAATGACTTTATTTTATTTTAATTTTTGTTAAACCTCACCTGAAGATATTTTTTCCATTGATTTTTTAGAGAGAGTGAAAGGGAAGAGGAGAAGGAGAAAGAGAGAGAGAGAGAGAGAGAGAGAGAGAGAGAGAGAGAGAGAGAGAGAGAGAGAGAGAGAGAGAGAGAGAGAGAGAGAGAGAGAGAGAGAGAGAGAGAGAGAGAGAGAGAGAGAGAGAAGAGAGGGAAACACCTATGTGAGAGAGACACATTGATTGGTTGCTTCCCTCAGGCACCTGGACCAGGGCCTGGGATCAATCCTGCAGCCCAGGTATGTGTCCTTGACTGAGAATCCAACTGTTGATTCTCTAGTGCCCTGTCCAACACTCTTACCACTGAGTAACAACAGCCAGGGTTCAATGCTGATATTTTTTTTTAAAATATATTTCTTTATTGATTTCAGAGAGAAAGCGAGAAGGAGAGATGGAAACATCAATGATGAGAGAGAATCATTGATCGGCTGCCTCCTGCACGCCCTCTACTGGGGACCAAGCCCGCAACCCAGGCATGTGCCCTTGGCCGGAATCGAACCCGGGACCCCCCAGTCCGCAGGCTGACGCTCTACCCACTGAGCCAAGTCGGCTAGGGCTCAATGCTGATATTTTACTGAAAATTATATCCCCCACCCAGCCCCTGGGAACTACCATTCTCTCTGTGCCTATTAATCGGACTGCTCTAGAACCCTTGTGTATAGAAATAATATATTATTGTCTTTCTGTGACTGGCTTACTTCACATGGTGTACTGTCCTCTGTGTTCACCTATGTTGCAGCATGTGACAGATCCCCTTGCTGTATAATGCTGAGTACTAGCAACATCCCTCTACATGTATGACCCACACTGTGCTTATCCACTCACCTGTCCATGGACTCTTGGGCTATTGTGAATTATGCTACTATTAGATGGGTATGCAAGGATGTGTTTGAGACACTGCATATATACTTAGAGGTGTAATTTTATGTGTAATACTAGGGGCCCGGTGCATGAAATTCGTGCACTTGGTGTGTGTGGGGGGAGTGTCCCTCAGCCCAGCCTGCCCCCTCTCACATATTGGGAGCCCTCAGGCATTGACCCCCATCACCCTCCAATCGCAGGATCGGACCCTCATTTCCCCCCATCACTGGTTCTGCCCCCAGCCCAGGCCTGATGCCTCTGGCCCAGGCATCAGGCCTGGGCAGGGGACCCACAGACCCCTCCAATTGCTGGCTCTGCCCTCGGCCCAGGCCTGATGCCTCGGCCAGAGGTGTAGACCCCCATCCCCCTCCGATCGCCTGA
>NW_006382996.1:1017337-1023621 GCF_000327345.1 Myotis davidii
CGGCCCCAGGGCCTTTGCCCTGCCCCCAGCTCTTAGCTCCCCCCTGGGTTTCCGATCACTGTCAGTGGCAGGGGGCTTCTTCCTGCTTTCCTTTTCGCCTCCCTGCATTGTGCCTACATATGCAAATTAACCGCCATCTTGTTGGCAGTTAATTTGCATATAGCCCTGATTAGCCAATGAAAAGGGTATCGGTCGTACGCCAATTACCATTTTTGTCTTTTATTAGATAGGATTTTCAGGGACTTCCAGACCCATTCTTCAGTGGCTGCACCAACTTATGATGTCTTTGCCCAAAATGCACAAGTGTTTCTATTCTCCACATCCTTGCCAACACTTGTAATTTTCCTTTTTTTTAAATTGTGTTTTATTATTATTTGGACAGTAGCCATGACAATGGGTGTGAAAATACCTGCTGATGTTGACGGGAGATCTGAGACACAGACAGAAGGCACTGGGCAGAGCATGGAGTTGTGTCACCTCACCCACGGGTTCTGCACCAGAGCTCCCGGGTAACAGGGAGGCTCTCCCGGGCTTGGCCCATCCTGTCTCTCCAGTCACAAAGCTTCCCCTCCCACTGGGCTCTACTGTGTGCTTCGGGTAACACGGTTCCCGCGTGTCCTACAAGCCTCATGCTCTATGGTGTGTTGTCTTCCCTCATGCTGTTCCCTCGGGTCCCTCCTCCTAACTTCTGTCATGTCCTGATTCTGTCCGTCCTGAGTGGCTCTGAAGTATGCTCCCCTGACACCAGACTGCCTCCTGCATGCCCCCTACTGGGGATCGAGCATGAAACCCCGGCATGTGCCCTAACTTGGATTCGAACCAGCGACCTCTTAGTGCAGGGGACGACACTCAACCAACTGAGCTCTGAGCATCACCAGCCAAGGCCATTGGTTGCTTCTTATATGGGCCCTGACCAGAGAGTGAACCTGAAACCTTGGCATATGGGGATGACGCTCTAACAACTGAGCTACCAGGCCAGGGCTGAACAAATACATATATATGTTTTTAAAATTGATTTTGAGAGAGAGGAAGGGTGAGGGAGAGAAAGAGAAAAACATTGATGTGAGAGAGCAACATTGATCAGTTGCCTCCCACATGGGCCCTGATCAGGGACTGAACCCAAAACCTGGGTGTGTGCCCTGAATGGGAATCAAACCCATGACCCTTTAGTGCACCAAATGATGTTCTGACCAACTTAGCCACACCAGCCAGGGCTGAGCAAATACTTTAAATTTTAAATTACTCGGGGACTGTTAACCGCTAGGGATATGACGGTGTACAAAAGTGGTCACAGTCCCTGTCCTCATCAAGCTTATGTTTCTGGTAAAACCTGCTAGTGACTAGTGACCTTATAAACAATGCGTATTGATACCTTAGAACCTGTTTCTTTTTCAAAAAATATATTTTTATTGATTTCAGAGAGGAAGGGAGAGAGAGAGAGATAGAATCATCAATGCTGAGAGAGAAAATTTATTGACTGCCTCCTACATGCCCCACACTGGGGATGGAGCCTGCCCTGACTGGAATCGAACCGTGACCTCCTTGTTCATAGGTTGATGCTCAACCACTGAGCCACACCAGCTAGGCTCCATTGATTTTTAGAGAGAAGAGTGGACAGGAGGGAGGGTTGGAGGGGGGGAGATAGAGGGGGAGAGAGAGAGAGAGAGAGAGAGAGAGAGAGAGAGAGAGAGAGAGAGGAGAGAGAGAAAGAGAAACACACAGGCCCCCTGACCCTGGGCCAGGGATCAAACCTGCAACCCAGGTATGTGCCCTTGACTGGGAATTGAAGGGTCATACACCTGAGATCCTTTGGTGCATGGGCTAATGCTCTACCCACTGAGCTCACTAGTCAGGGCTCTCTGGTAGTAGTTTTTTTTTTAATCTGAAAATGAGAGTGGACAAAGAAAAGGAACTGTCCAATTAATAAATATTCTAATTATTATCCCCATAGTCTCACGTTTTTTGCAGTGTTAGATTTAATCATATGAAATTGCCAGTATTCGACTATTTGAAAAGATTCGTAATTGACTATTGAAACAGCCATTACATATGGTTCAACCTAATTGTTGAATTTCTATTGGGATCATACGAATTATTTATGTTCGGGATAGCTGAAACCAAGCAAAATTGTCTCAGGTATGAAGGAAACATACATTTGGAAAATACAATATAAACATATAACCAATGTAATCTATTCTGGAAATGCATAGAATCCAGTCTAGTATTTCTAACTACATTATGCTGATTTTCTGGTTTTTTAAAAATACATTTTTATTAATTTTAGAGGGAGAGGAAAAGAGAGGGATAGAGAGAAACATCAGTGAGAAAGAGACATTGATTGGCTGCCTCATGAATGCCCCCACTGGGATCTAGACCCCAACCGGGGCATGTGCCCTGACCCGAATCAAACTGAGGATCTCTTCCTTCATGGGTTGACGCTCAACCACCGAGTCATACTCAGATTTAATATGTTTTAATTGATTTTAGAGAAGAAGGGAGAGGGGGAGAGTGAGAGAAACATCGATGTGAGGGAGAAATATCAATCGGCTACCTGCTGCATGCCCCCACCAGGGACTGAGCCTGCAACCCGGGCATGTGTCCTGACCCGGAATCAAACCAGTACGCTTGTGGTGCAAGAGATGATGCTCAACCCTCTGAGCCACACCGGCCAGGGCTATGCTGATTTTCTGGGCCAGTGATGCTATAGGATTTGGTTCCTGTATTTCTTTGGTGTCTGGCAAAGGACAAGTCTGCTTGAAAATTTTGTTAGGCTATCCCCTGTAATTTTTGACCAAAGATTTGTTGCTATAGAAGAGGAGAACATACTATTAGCTGATATTTAGTATGTGAGATAGATAATTCTTCAGGGTTGTCTGTCTTTTCCCTTGTTTTCCAGTGAGTTAAATCAAGGAGTTGAGAGGCCACACTGTCCCAATTTCTAGTTTTAGACCAATTCTGTTATTCCATGCTACATCAGAAGAGGGCAGGGGTAGGCTATTCTTTGTTGTTCGATAACACTCTAAGTTTTCTTGCTTAAGGAAGGCGATATGTTAAATTAAAATATATATATGTATATATATTTAAAATTTATTTTTACTTCTTCCTAAGGAATTATCTCATCTCTTTACCATAAAATAAATTCAACTTTTTGGTTTATTCCCATAACTTAGTCTTCTGGGCACACAGATTAGTCAGTGGGAGGGAAGATCACCCACAGAGAATGTCAGCAGCTGGAAACAAAGGGTCCTTGGCCCTAATAGACCTTGTTCAGGTCTCTGAGCCACGTTCAGAGCTTCCCTCGCGAACGGGCCCTGTCTGCTCTCGGACGCCTGCACCCACCAGCCGGCTGCAGCTGAATGCCGGGGGTCTAGCACGCACGCAGGGAATAGAACCTTTTAGTTCTCCACCCTGATGCAGAGGGGCCAATAGCTGCATGCAGGCATCTTTCACACGCAGATCAGGGTTGATCTAGCCACCTCCTTTACCTGAGACATTTATTTAAAAGCGTTTGGTTTCTTTCTGAAGGAATCACAAACCAGTCTGTGATAAACCAGACTTTTCTTTGCAAGAAAAGTTCCAAATAACTCTTATTTTACTTTTTCACCTCAAAACAACTCTTAGGTTTTAGACCCATGGGAACCAAGAATTCGAGAGACATTGACCAAATCTAGAAAAATGTGGGCACTAGAGTGGGCAAAGCAGATGAGGGGGGGGTCGGGGCGGCAAACACACTGGAAGAAATAGGATTTCCCCTTCTTCTCATACACTTCCTGAATCTAACCACAGAACTCTATTGCCTTCTCTATCACTTCTACAAAATTCCATAATTTAAAAAAAACATACTTACCAAAGCCTGGCCAGTGTAGCTTAGTGGTTAAGCATCAACCTATTAACCAGGAGGTCACAGTTCCATTCCAGGTCAAGGAACATGCCCAAGTTGCAGGCTCAATCCCCAGTGTTGGGCGTGCAGGAGACAGCCAAACAATACTTCTCTCTCATCATTGATGTTTCTACCATAACTCAAGGACACAGTGAGTGATGAAGGCTTGGAGGGGGAGAAAAGGTGGGGAGAGGGCAATGGGGGGGAAGGGACATCTGCAATACTTTCAACAATAAAGATTTATTAAAAATAATAAAAAATAAAGACACGTATCATAATAAAGGATATAGTTTCAGTGTTGTTGGTGCTCTTTAATATAATTTATTTTTATTGATTTCAGAGGAAGGGAGAGGAAGAGAGAGAAACATGTGCCCTGACTGGGAATTGAAACGTGACATCTTGGTTCATAGGTTGAAGCTCAACCACTGAGCCATGCTGGCCAGGATAATTAACTTTGTTTTTTTAAGGATTTTTAATTGATATTTAGAGAGAGATGAAGGGAGAGGGAGAAAAAGAGAGAAACATCAATGTATGAATGAAACATGGATTGATCAGCTGCTTCCTACACACCCCCTACTGGGGTTTGAGCAGGATTTAAGACACTTATCAGTGCTCGCTGTGGCAGCACATATACTAAAATCGGAACAATACGGAGGTTAGCATGGCCGCTGCACAAGGATGACCCGCAAATCTGTGAAGCTTCCATATTTTCAGACCCAGAGAAATAGAAACATCGAACAGACTGTCAAGCCTCAGAGGGAAGGCAGGGGGACATCTGCAATACTTTCAACAATAAAGATTTATTAAAAATAATAAAAAATAAAGACACGTATCATAATAAAGGATATAGTTTCAGTGTTGTTGGTGCTCTTTAATATAATTTATTTTTATTGATTTCAGAGGAAGGGAGAGGAAGAGAGAGAAACATGTGCCCTGACTGGGAATTGAAACGTGACATCTTGGTTCATAGGTTGAAGCTCAACCACTGAGCCATGCTGGCCAGGATAATTAACTTTGTTTTTTTAAGGATTTTTAATTGATATTTAGAGAGAGATGAAGGGAGAGGGAGAAAAAGAGAGAAACATCAATGTATGAATGAAACATGGATTGATCAGCTGCTTCCTACACACCCCCTACTGGGGTTTGAGCCCAAAACCTGGTATGTGCCCTTCACATGGCAACCTTGTGGTGCATGGGATGATGCCCAACCAACTGAGCTACACGGAGATAATTAACGTTCTTTCCAATTCATGATTAACTTTTGACATCGGTTCACAATCTGGGTCATTTTACTTCTATGGCTGTCACCTTAGACTGTAAACACCTAGAGTTCTGTATTAGAATTTATTTGGTACTCTCTACTTTTAGAGCAGAGAACTGGTGTTAAATCTTAGGATGCATGAAAGTCCCACATCTTTTCCTACACGCAATTCTATTTCTTAGAGTAATAGGACTCTCCCGAAATGGGAGTTGAGGTGTCTTGTATCTAGTGTGCTTTGGTGTTCTGTATTATTGTGTTTTCTTTTTTTTCTAGAGAAAGAGATGGTTCATCAATTTCCAGGAGATTAAAAGTTTTGAAAATAATTTCTGAACAATCAGATTGTTTGGAAGGCAGAGAATGAAAAGAAATTGGATTGGGTGATTCCTGAAGCTTATTCAGTATTTCTAGTTATAAAGTTTAGCCTGCCTAGTTCTCATATAATTTTTTTAATTTAAATTCTTTATTGTTTAAAGTATTACATGAGTCTCCCCCCATCCCATTGACCTCTCCCCAGCTGCTCCCCCTCCCCTGCTAATGCCCTCACCCTGCTACTGTCTGTGTCCATTGGTTATGCTCATATGCATGCATACAAGTCCTTTGGTTGATCTCTTACCCCCTCAGCGTAGTATTCCATTGTGTAGATGTACCACAGGTTTTTAATCCACTCATCTGCTGATGGGTACATAGGCTGTTTCTAAATCTTAGCTATGGTGAATTGTGCTGCTATGAACATAGGGGTGCATATATCCTTTCTGAAGGGTGTTTCTGTTTTCTTAGGCTATATTCCTAGAAGTGGGATTACTGGGTCAAATAGAAGTTCCATTTTTAATTTTGTGAGGAAAAAATTATGCAACGCTTCGTGAATTTGCGTGTCATCCTTGCCCAAGGGCCATGCTACTTCTCTATATCAGTCCAATTTTAGTATATGTGTTGCTGAAGCGAGCACTCATAATCTTTTTTAAAAAGTATTTTTTTCTGATTATTTCTCTTTTTTTATTAATTAAATCTTTATTGTTCAGATTATTACAGTTGTTCTCTTTTTCCCCCCATAACTTCCCTCCACCCAGTTCCCACCCCACCCTCCTCCCTCACTCCCCACCCACTGTCCTCATCCATAGGTGCACGATTTTTGTCCAGTCTCTT
>NW_006382996.1:1026108-1029378 GCF_000327345.1 Myotis davidii
AACAATGGTTGAACTTCATCCTGTGCACCAAGAGATTGCTGGTTCAATTTCCCGTCAAGGGCACATGCTTGCGTTTCTGGCTCCATCCCCAGGACGGGGCAAGCAGGAGGCAGCCCATTGATGTTAGGCTCTCACATCACTATTTCTCCTTTTCCCTCTCCCTTCCTCTCTCTCTAAAAATCAATAAACTATTCTTAAATTTTTTATTGAATATATTAGGGTGACATTGGTTAATAAAGTTATATAGGTTTCAGGTGTACAATTACATAATACATCATCTGTACATTATATTGTGTAGTCACCACTCCACATCTCCTTCCATCACCATTTATCCCCCCTTTACCCGCTCTACCTCCCCTCTCCCTTCCCCTCTAGTAATCACCATACTGTTATGTGTCTATGAGTTTTTTCCTTTCTTTGCCTAATCCCTTCACCTTTTTCACTCAGCTCCCCAAGCCCCATCCCCTCTGACTCTCCCAGAGGCTTACACACTGGAGGCAGTAGAGTACTTAATCATAATGGAGCTAACATCTATTGAGTGTTTACCAAGTGCCAGGCACATTTATTTTTTATTTTTTTTATTTTTTTGTTAACCCTTACCGAGGATATTTTTCCCATTGATTTTTATAGAGAGTGGAAGGGAGGGGGAGAGGCAGAGAGAGACATTGATTGGTTGCCTCCTGCACACAGCCCCCTGTTGGGCCAGGGATGGAGCCTGCAAGCCAGGTTTGTGCCCTTGACCAGAATGGAACCTGGAACCCTTCAGGTCCTACGCTCTATCCACAGAGCCAAACCAGCCAGGGCAACCAGGCACCTTTATAGGTATTGCCTTACTTCATTTCACTGCCATTTTAGGAATTAGATACTATTTATTTCCTTTGTTTTACAATAAAAAAGCAAGGCTCAGACATGTGAAATAATTCTCCCAGCACCACTCGGCTTGTGAGTAACAGGACAAACCAGAACTTAAATTTTATTCCAAACACTACCAGCGTGGGCATTATCCCTATTGTGCAAATGAGTGAGCTAGAGATGTTAGCTCACATAAATGGTGACTAAACTGGGGTGTCGGGATTTGAACTCATGCCTACTTCTCTCTAAAACTCATGGTTTTAACTGTTTTCAGTTCTAAGACATCATTAAGCATTAAGGAATGCAATAAGAGAACACAATGCATTGAGAATGTTAGAATTTTTTAAAAAGTCATATTAGGTTGACTGCCATTATAAATCAGGCCTTAACGTTTGAGGTTTTTGTACTATGTTAGGCTAAAGAAGAAAACATTAACTAAGGGCCTAAAGAGCCAGGATAACTTGGTATATAATGAATGAGCATCTCAGGGTAGAAAAGGGCCTATGAAGAAAGGTGTCACTGAGAGATGCCTCCGTTAGCTTATTTGCTGCCTTGACCGCTGGGCTTCCAATCTATTGCATTTCCCACATCGGGGCTGTTCCCACCCTTCCTGTGTCCCTTCAGCTGAGCAGGCACTTCCTGTCCTATTGGAAATGAAAGTTAGAGATCGGGGGTGTGGTGTGCGTGCATTTACTCTGCGGAACGTTAGTACTGTCTGTCCTCTTATCACAGCAAAAAAAGTGACAGGAAAACCGAGACTGGGACTTCATTTAAGGGAGGGTTTGGGCTTAATGGTGGTTGTGGCAAAGCAGACAGGGTTAATTTATGTCTTAAGAGACTACCCGTCCTGGAGAAGGGATTTGAAGGCTTTCATTCTCCATCCCTGTTCCACTTGGGTTGGTGGGAGTTACTGGGTATCATTCTGACGCTTCTGGTTTCCTACCAGTTTCTTTTCTTGTGAAGGCTATTCTACAGGACATTCCTTTGAAACTTAGAGGTGAGTGTTGCTGCAGCTGTGTTAGGTTCTTGACTCTAAATTTGGGATCTTCCTTTCTACAAACTTTGTATTTTTATTCTTTGTGAAGCATACGCTTTTTAAATAGTTTTGTTATTTGTTTTCTACAGCTCAGAGACGACGTGAAGCAAACATCTCTGTGAACTTGAGTGTGGGCATACATTCCAGGTTTGGTGAGTACCTCTCGTTGTGGAGACTAGGAAACAGTGAGATAAAGAGCCAAATAAGATAGCTGAGGACCACAAGGCATTATATCCCAATGAAGCCACGGGGAAAGGAGAAACACTAGGTACCGCGTTTTATGACATAGTCTTGTTGGATAATTCCTTCCCAAGTATGAAGTCATATCTGTAGGAATCTGAAAAGCAGTGAGAGGCATCAGCCCATTAGTACAAGGACTAGAACTATCCAAGGACACGAAACTAGTCATTTCCCACATTCTGTTTTGCTTTCCTCTATTCGTTGGTGAGCCCTCCTGTTTGTACGAAGATCACTGTAAATATACAGTGTGTGTGTGGGGGGGGTGCGTCCTGAGCTCGCCTCACGTGTTCTTAGTACGGTTTTCTTCACATGTGCTCCAAGGTAGGATCCCAGTGGACAAGCCTGACATCTTATAGCTGGTATCTAAGGGAAAATAACCCTCATGGTCTTTTCTTTTATTTTTTTAAAATATATTTTATTTATTTTTTATAGAGAGGAAGGGATAGGGACAGAGAGCCAGAAACATGGATGAGAGAGAAACATCGGTCAGCTGCCTCCTGCACGCCCCCCACTGGGGACATGCCCGCAACCAAGGCACATGCCCTTGATCGGAATCGAACCCGAGACCCTTCAGTCCCCAGGCCGACGCTCTATCCACTGAGCCAAACCGGTCAGGGCTCCTCATGGTCTTTTCAAGAGAATCAGAACTTGTTCATCGAGGAAAGGGGATGGAATGGAAAGGGTAGACCTAAGAACTTTCCTTTTTGCTTGAACTACTGAGCCTGTGAAAAATTAAAAAATAACATCTTGGGCATTAGGACCCAGTGGTAGTGCCTCGTTCAGACTCTGGGTTAACTTCTCCCAGTGACGTCAAGAAGCAGCCCAAGCTCATTCTTTACCCCCACCCCCTCATTTTTCTCCCTCTTGCTCCTTTTCTCTCCCTTTCTCCTCCCCCTCACTTTACTCTCTCCCTCCCTCCTTCCCCTCCTTCCCTCCCTCCCTCTCTCTTCCTCCCTCTCCCTCTCCCCCTCTCCCTTTCTCTCCTTTCCTTCTCTCTCTCTCTCTCTCTCTCTCTCTCTCCCCCTCCCTCCCTCTCTCTTCCCTCCCTGTCCCTCTCCTCTCTTAGCTCCCTAATATTAAAGAGAAAATGCTGCTATCAGTGACTTCCAGACCTGGGATTTCGACTTTTGGCTATAACAAGA
>NW_006382996.1:1029481-1030380 GCF_000327345.1 Myotis davidii
AAGTGCTTTTTTTGGAATTCAGCTACTTCCTTTTCTGGGGATCGGGAGTGCTCTTGGCTTCAACATTCTCCTTAAGTCAGGAAAAGGATTCCTCTTCTCATCTCAGCACCTCTCTCTTTTCCACCACTTTCTGGCATCTTTTCTCACCTGGTTCTGAAGTTCCAGGAATTTACAGTCTTTGTATGTGAGGCCTGAGAAGGCAGGAGAATTAAAAACAAGTTTTTATCTTTGAGAAATGAAGTTAGTTTGACTTCCTGCTGATATACCTAATCTCCACAGGGATAATATGTCATCTCAGACCCTGGCCCCCAGCCCACCCCCCTCCAATATTATTTTATCTTTTTGGTTAACTGTTTCTGTTCTCCTCACCCCACCTTCCTTCCTACCCGTTTGACCAGCATTATCAGGTAGCAGAAATATAGTTGGTGAAATCACAACAGCTTCATCAAGACCTGGGTATAGTCTTCTAGGCCAGACCCTACCCCACCCAGCCTGAAGGGAAGGAGCCTTAAGAGAAGACGTCCTTTAGGGCTAAGGCAGAGAGGGCTGTGGTTCTGGGGTTTGCTGGTGCTTTGAGATCTGTAGATGGCCAGGCTCTGCAGGGATCCTTGGAGTCTTTGGGATTAACCAGAGGCTGCCAAAAAGTTATCTTTGCTGGAGCCCAGAGGCCCTCTGGAGAGAGGTGGACATCATGCCAACATTTGCCAAGCAATATCCTTGGCGGTTTTTTGTTTGTTTGTTTTTTGACATTTCAGGGCATACAATGCTGCCTGGGAGGAACTTCATGGTGTTAACAGAAAGACCCTTTACCCTCTCTCAGTGATGTAGCTGTTCTTTGAAGAAAAAGGGACTGTAGACATTTAGGGATCTTTTGATCACCTGATGGAAGTGTTGGAAGT
>NW_006382996.1:1030437-1035486 GCF_000327345.1 Myotis davidii
AGATTTAAACAGTGTGTGATCGAGGCAGTGGGGAAAATGTTTAGACCCAAGACATTTAGCGTTAGTTTATAGGTGTTAGTTTATATGGTGTTCATTCTGTTTATATCCTTGAAAAAATATAGGTCTGTTGTTGGTTATTTATAATACATACACACATATTTATAACACCTGCACACACCTTGTATATGGCTTTGATAGAGGGATAGTTCATCTGTCTTTCGTCTTTTCAAATCTTATATAGTACTATATGAAAATTCCCTTCCTAATTTTTCCCCTCCAAGTCTTTCCAGTTAACCAGACCCATTAAAATAAAGTAAAATGAATTACAGGAATTAGTTTTTTCCCTCCTAGGGGTTTCATGTATTTGATGCTATCTAAATCTCTGTTCTTAGCTCTCTACTCCCTCCCCCACTTGTGGTATAAAACAAAACAAAACATTTAACCATCTTCTAAGTCTAGGATAGTGTAGGGGACAAAGAGGTATGCTTATGGGTTTGTATTTAAATCTTCTATCTCTTCATGATTACTTGTAAGGTTTGAGAAGCAATTCAGGAAACATTGGCGGGGTGGGGGGTAGATAAATACTTACTAATATATTTGTCAAGAATTCTCAATGATTCTCATTATTGATGTTTCTATCTCCCTCTCCCTTCCTCTCTGAAATCAATAAAAATATATTTAAGAAGAAGAAGAAAAAAAGGGAATTCTTTGGGTTCTTACACGTCAATGTTATGATGACATCACTTCTTGACTATGTATGATTCCTGTGTGTATGTATAGGTTTGTGACTATTTGGTATATTTAGACTAAAGCATTACTATATTGTTCTTTGTTTTTGTGAAGAAATATAGGGTTTGATGTGTTCACTTCTCTTTTGGGGAAAGTGTTTTGGATGGATTTGCTCATGTAATTTGTGCATTTTTTGTGTGTGTGTTAATCCTCACATGAGGATATTTTTTCCATTGCTTTTCAGAGAGAGTGGAAGGGTGGGGGGAGAGAGAGAGAGAGAAACATCGATGTGAGATAGACGCAGAGGCACATGGACTGGTTGCCTCCCCCACAGTCTGAATGAGGGGGTGCCCTTGACCGGGGAATTGAATCCTCAAACCCTTGACCCTTCAGTATGCACACTGATGCTTTTACCACTGACCCACACCAGCCACAGCTAATTTGTGCATTTTTATACCCAAGGTATAATTTTAAAAATAACATTAATTTTTAATAGTAAATATAAGACATGCCAATTTAAAAAAAAACTTAAGCATAAAGAGGTTTATAAAATTAAAAATCAAGTCCTCCCTTCATGTCCTGAAGTTTATTACCCAAATCTCACCCTTCAAGGAAAATAACTGGCAGCAGTTTGGAATATGTGTCCTACGAGACTTTGTATGACAAGGTAAAGTTATAATTTTATGTTGGCTTATTTGCCATTTCTATTAAGAATTCGGTTTCTTGCCTGGCTCAGTGATTGAGCATCGACCTATGAACAAAGAGGTCACGGTTCGATTCCTGGTCATGGCACAGGCCCGGGTTGCGGGCTCCTTCCCCAGTGTGGGGTGTGCAGGAGGCAGCTGATCAATGATTCTCTCTCACCATTGATGTTTCTATCTCTCTTTCCTCTTCCTTCCTCTCTGAAATCTCCCTTTCCCTCTCTGAAATCAATAAAAAAAAAAATTTTTTTTTAAAGAATTTAGTTTCTCAAGTAGAACAAGTCTAGGTAATAACGTTCTTGGACATGTCGAAAATATTTAAAAATTGAAAGAACAATCAAACTCCAAACTTCTGAAAAAGTACAAATTATAAAATATCTGCTTTAAACAAAAACACAGAGACCAATGGGACGGAATTGAGAGCCCAGAAATAAACCTACACATATATGGGCAATCAATTTACGATACAGGAGCCAAGAATACACAATAAATGGTGTTGGGAAAACTGGACCGCCACATGCAAAAGAATAAAACTAGGTCACTATCTTATAACACGCGCACAAATTAACTCAAGATGGATTGACGACTTGAATGTAAGAGCTGAAACAATAAAATACATAGAAGAAAACGTTAAGTACTAAGCTTCTGGACAATGGTTCACAATGGTGTTTTTTTTAATTTGACTCTAAAGGCAAAGGTAACAAAAATTAATGAAATGGGTCTCCATCCAACTAAAAAGCTTCTGCACAGAGAGGAAACCGTCAACAAAACAAAAGGGCAACCACCCCAATGGGAGAAGATATTTTCTTTTTTTTGGAGATGATATTTCCAATTAGAGGTTCATACCAAAATATATAAAGAACTCATACAACTGTGCCCGCTTCGGCAGGACATATACTACAATTGGGATGATACAGAGACGCATCGATTGGTTGCCTTTGCACACACCCGAGCAGGGCTGGAGATCGAGCCTTTAGCCTCGGTACATGCCCTTGGCTGCAATTGAACCCAGGACCCTTCAGTCCCAAGCCTGATGCTCTTTCCGCTGAGCCAAACAGGCCAGGGCAAGATGTAGTGTTGAATATCCATTCCTTTCTTTGGAATTAAAATACCGTATTTGCCGGCGTATAAGACGACTGGGCGTATAAGACGACCCCCTACCATTTCCACTCAAAATACAGAGTTTGTTATATACTCGCCGTATAAGACTACCCCCTCTTCCGCACACCTTCCACACACCAAATAAAAGGTAAAACAATATCAGATTTGATTTTAACATTTTAATTTATATTCAAATGCTTATGACATGCAGGAAAACTGTCACAAGGCTGTATGTAATCAAACATATACATAAAACAGTGCAAGTTTATTACCGGTAAACATACCGGTAATTCACTAAAGAAAACACACTCTATAGACTGGTACCGTAGATGCTTCTCAGGAACACAGGCAAGCAGCCCACAACCTAGAGGGACTGTCAATGATAGAAGTAAGATAACAAATAGAGGTAGAGAGCAAGTGGCCTTCTTTAAAATTCAATGCATATGTAAAGAAATATACGGTAACCCGAATTTACCACACTCGCAAAATCGCACACAGCCAACCATACACCCAGTATGGTATCGCGATTCGTGATTTTGCGCTATCATACTGGGTGTATGGTCGGCTGTGTGCGATTTTGCGAGTGTGGTAAAATCGCATAACAGCAAAATCGCATAACAGCAGAGCATACACCCAGCAGCGCTGCTGATGCCTGAACGGTATTTGGAATGAAGTGGGCGGGCATGGGGAGGCCACTATGGCACGGGGCAAGCACTATGGGCAGTCTATCTGAAGTGTACCTGGCGTATAAGACGACCCCCCACTTGGAAGCATATTTTTCAGGGCCAAAAAATCGTCTTATACGCCGGCAAATACGGTAGTCACAGAAGGGGGAAAATGTGGATTTCAAAGAGATTTTCTGTAAAATAATGCGGTACATTAAATAAATCTATTTTAATGGTCTTTAATTAATCTTAGTTCATAAAAAAAAAAGCTAAAGTAAAAAGATCTGTGTTCTAGGGTCTCAACACTGATTCTTCAGTGTTGGAAAGAGTTGCCTCAGTAGAGATTTGCAGGTAGGTGAGATTGAAAGAGGAAATGTTTGGGACTAAAGGAATTTCAGACTTGTAAAGGGCTTAACCACACCTTCCCTGACATCATCTTCCTGGCATGTGTTATTATATTTTAACTCCTCAGAGCATCAACAATCATTTCCTTTGGAAAAAAATAAAAGGGACTGGGATAATTTGCCTTTCCCAACATATTTTGCATAAATTTCTGTTTTCTCTTGATCTTATCTTGAAAAATCAATGGAGAGTGGGAGGCAATGATGAGCGTAAGACTGACTGGTGGGTGCCCTGGCTGGTTTGGCTCAGTGGATGGAGGGTCAGCCTGCAGACTGAGGGGTCCCAGGCTCGATTCCAGGCAAGGGCACATGCCTGGGTTGTGGGCTTGATCCCCAGTAGGGGTCGTGCAGAAGGCAGCTGATCAATCATCACTGGTGTTTCTATCTCTCTCTACCTCTTCCTTCCTCCCTGAAATATCTCTCTCTATAGATAGATAGATAGATAGATAGAGATAGATAGATAGATAGATAGATACACTAGAGGCCCAGTGCACAAATTTGTGCACTGGTAGGGTCTGGCCAGCCCACCCCGATCGGGGCGATTGGGCTGGGCTGGCCTGGGGGGAGGAGCTGTGGGCAGTTGGCCGGCCCAGTCTCTATTGGGATGGGGGGCCATTAGGGGGTGGGGCCAGCCAGGGGGAGGGGCCATGGGCAGTTGACCAGCTGGCCCTGCCCCCTGGTCAAACTCCCGGTCGAACTCCCAGTAAAGGGGACAATTTGCATATTAGCCTTTTATTATATAGGATAAAAGGCCGACTGGTGGGCTTTGCCAGATCTTTACTCTTTTAGAAGCTTGAGTTACCTGAAATTTTCAGAGTTTACTCAAGAGAGAAGAAAATGAGAAGCAATACTATAAATTGTTTATAGTCAGACAAGGAGAGAGAAATTTCTTTTGTTTACTACATTTTCATCTAGTTTCCATCAAATTATATTTAGTAGAACTGTGGACTAAGAACTTTTAGTTTTAACATCTTTTGATTGGTGTAGCTGTTAGTTCTGTTATCAGTAATACAATTAACTCAGTTGGTTAAAGTTTAGTGGTAATGTCTTTCCATTGATCCTCCTTTCCTGTTTTTGCACTATTACACAAATTTATGATCTCATTACAGATTATCTTTACTTTGATAATAAACATCTAGCATGATCTCCTTACCTCCTATTTCTCTGCCCCTAATCCTTGCCCCCAGGTAATTTTATAACTGCTGCCAGAACAGCCTTCCAACATTCCAATAGTCTAGTGCTAAGCATTTCTTTCTTTTTTTTTTAAATAAATCTTTATTGTTCAGATTATTACAGTTGTTCTTCTTTTTTTCCCCCATAGCTCCCCTCCACCCAGTTTCCACCCCACTCCATGCCTGTACCCCCCACCCACTGTCCTCATCCATAGGTATATGATTTTTGTCCAGTCTCTTCCCGCACCCCACACCCCTTTTCCCCCCAAGAATAATCAGC
>NW_006382996.1:1035899-1037385 GCF_000327345.1 Myotis davidii
TGGTTCTTGGGATCCTCTAGTTTACTGTTGAATCCCTGTATATTATTGTTTATTTCAGTGAGTGTATGCTTAATTTCTGACTGGTCCTTTTTCATTTTTTCTTGGCATTTTCACTAAGATACTTGAAAGTCTCACTAAGTCCTTTGGAGGTTTCTAGAAGATTCTTGAGTAACCTCAGAACTGTGGTTTTGAACTCTATATCCAGTAGTTTTCTTTCTTCCATTTCTTTCATTTGTGACATGTTTCTTTGTCTCCGCATTTTGGCTGCTTCCCTGTGTTTGTTTCTATGTATCAGGTAGCTGCTAAGTCTCCTTGAGTTGATAGAGTGGCCTTGTGTGGTAGGTGTCCTATAGGGCCCAGTGGACACCTGAGGTGAGCACTCGCTCAGCCTCCTCAATTACTGAGGTGGACACTCTTGATGCACCCCTTTGTGGGCTGTGTGCACTGTCCTGTTGTAGTTAAGCCTTGATTGCTGTTGGTATCACTGGGGGGAATTGACCATCAGGCCAATTGGTTGTGAGGACCAGCTGTGTCTACAATGGGAGAACTGCTGTGCTGGAGACACCCTTATGGGGCAGGACTTGCTTCAGTGGGGCTTTGGTGCTCACTGAGTCTGCCCCCTGAGTGTGTCGCTTATGGATATGAAGAGTTGTACTCTGTTATGATCTCATGCTGACCACTGGGTACATGGCTCTTGGATCTCCAAGGAGGTGCAAAGTCAGTCACTGCCTGAGGCCACCCAGCAGGAGCTACAGAGAGATCTGCAGATTCCTCCTCTTTGTTTGTGGTTTGGAAGTGCCCAGATGAGGCCCAGCTGTGAAGCAATGCAGGTTGCTGTCAAGCCTTGGCCTTCTTTTGGAAGCTTCAGCACTCTTTGACCCAGCAGCAGTTTGTTAGGTTTTAGATTGCAAAAGAACAGGCCATTCATATGCAAAAGCCTCTGCTCACAGCTTGGGTGGGGTTGTAAAATTGGGTGGGGCAGGATCTCAGGGAATCTCCAGGGCGGAGCAACCAGCAATGGCTGCCTGTCAGCCATGCCTTGGAGAGGTTCCCAGGTCTCTGTGTCCCGTGGCCCCGTGCAGGCACCTCTGCAAGCACCTCTGTGAGAAAGCTGCCCTCACGTTCCTGTCCCGATGCCAGAAAGTCCAGTTTCTCTCCATATGAGTCTGGGTCCCCAGAGTCTCACCCAGAACTGGAGTTCAGAGCAATCAGGAGCTTCTATCTCCCTCCTGATTGAACAGCCTACCCAGTTGCCAGCCCATTTCTGTGCGCGCCTTCATACCTCCGCACTTCCGCACCTCTGCACCTCCTACCAGTCTCAATGTGCTTTTCTCTTTCCTTCTAGTTATATAACTTCCACTCAGCCAGCCTCCCCATGCTTCTGGATGATGTCTGTTTTGTCTTTTAGTTATAGTTTTGTTGTGGTTGTGTGAGACAGTAAGTACAAGTGTGTAGCTATGCTTCCATCTGGGTTCCTCCCCTGCTG
>NW_006382996.1:1037408-1041872 GCF_000327345.1 Myotis davidii
CTGCCCCAGACCACTTCAGTCTACACCAGCTTTCGTAATGATCTTACCCAGTTCTGTGGCTTTTCATACCTTTATATATTCCTAAATTTTTATATCTCCAACTCAGATCTTTCCCTTGACCTCTATCTAAACTTATTTTATATATAAATATATTTTTTGGGAGAGGGAGAGAGAGATAGAAACATTAATGATGAGAGAGAATTATTGGTCAGCTACCTACTGCACGCCTCTCTACCCCCCACTGGAGATCTAGCCTGCAACCTGGGCATGTGCCCTGACCGGGAATCGAACCGTAACCTCCTGGTTCATAGATAGACACTCAACCACTGAGCCACGCCAGCTGGGCTGTATAAAAACTTTTAATGACTATATAGTACCTGCTAAACAAAGTTCAAATCCTTAGCCCAGTACTCACTAGCCTTTCCTTATCTTTCCCATGTACCCCCATTAAAACCAGGAAAAAGAAAGGATTGCTGCCGAAACTGGTTTGGCTCAGTGGATAGAGCGTCGGCTTGCGGACTGAAAGGTCCCAGGTTCGATTCCGGTCAAGGACATGTGCCTGGGTTGCGGGCACATCCCCAGTAGGGGATGTGCGGGAGGCAGCTGATCGATGTTTCTCTCTCATCGATATTTCTAACTCTCTATCTCTCTCCTTTCCTCTCTGTAAAAAATCAATAAAATATATTAAAAAAAAAAAAAAGAAAGGATTGCAACCCAGTACATGCAGACATGGCCAGCTATACTGCCCTGTGTGCCAAGATGGAGAGGTACTTATAGAGAGGAAAGGAAGGGGAGGGGCAGTTACAACCATAGAGTTTCATTTAAGCATAGAGGTCTTCCAAAGGGTTCTCTCTCTCTCTCTCTCTCTATCTCTCTCTCTCTCTCTCTCTCTCCTTCTCTCTCTCTCTCTCTCGTATATTTTTATTGATTTCAGAAAGGAAGGGAGAAGGAGAGAGAGATAGAAACATCAGTGATGAATTGGCTGCCTCCTGCACATCCCACACTGGGGATCGAGCCTACACGCCAGCCTGGAAGGTTCTCTTGATGCCATAGAATGCAAGAACTCATCTCAAAAGCCCAACTCCTTCCACAGATCCTCCCAAATGATCAGGTTCATTAAGTCTCAGTCATAATCTTTATCATTCCCCATGATTCCATACATTCACTCTGGTTTAGCCTGGTGTGTTACCTATAGTTCTCTGGATAGATCCTTTGATTGTTGGTTTATATTTCTCATGCTATAAGAAAATACTCTGTAAAACAAAAATATAGGCAAGAAATGGGACAGGGAAAATAAAGATTAGAATAAGAGGTCAGTTGGAATTAAATGCAAATGTGCAAACCATAATTTTATCCCGAAAGATGAAAATGGAAGAATAGTCGTTGATTTTGTCAGTGTCAGAGTGGTTGGTGACTTTGACAAACAATTTCAGAGTGGGGAGCAAAAAGCAAGGTTGAATGCGTTGATGAGTGAAACAAGGTAAGGAAGTATACAGACCAGTCTTTTAAGAACTTTGATTAAGATGGAGAGCAGAACCCAATTAAAAAATGGGCTAAAGATCTGAATAGAGCCGAAACCGGTTTGGCTCAGTGGATAGAGCGTCGGCCTGCGGACTGAAAGGTCCCGGGTTCGCTTCCGGTCAAGGGCATGTACCTGGGTTGCGGGCACTTCCCCAGTGGGGGGTGTGCAGGAGGCAGCTGATCAATGTTTCTCTCTCATCGATGTTTCTGACTCTCTATCTCTCTCCCTTCCTCTCTGTAAAAAATCAATAAAATATATTTAAAAAAGAGATCTGAATAGATATTTCTCCAAAGAAGATCTATAAGTAGCCATGAAAAGATGCTCAGCATCATTAGCCACGGAAGAACTGAAAGTCAAAACCACAATGAGCTATCACTTCACACTCTCCAGGATGGCTGTAATTAAAAAGACAGGCAGTAATGTGGAACAATTGGGCCCTTCATACACGGCTGGTGGGAATGTAAAATGGGCAGTTTCTTTGGAGAGCAGTTTGGCATTTCCTTAAAAGGTTAAACACATTTCTGGTTTATACCCAAGAGAAATTAAGATCTATGTGCAGGGGCATGCTGGTAGTGGCGCCCGAGAACAGGGAGAAGGCCGCTGAGGAGCGCGGAACAGCAGGCGATGGTCCCACAGAGGCCTGGTCACTAAGACACTCAGTCTGCTGGGAAGTATGAGTGACTCTAGGCAGCAGTCGCTGTTCTTCATCACGCCCTGGATCCACAGGAGCTCTGTGCTGTCGGGATGACATGGCACAATGAGGTGGCGGACCCTGAGATCAGGAGCACACAAGTAAGATGTGCGGGCAATTGCGGGTTTTGCACCCAGCTATTCTTGCATCACCTGTGCCTGGAATATTTAGCCAAATTTGGGTGGTGATGGCAATCCCATTTTATAAAGCTGGAAAACTTAATGGCTATATTGAAAAATATGGATATAAGGTGGAGGCACCACAAAGAATAACTCCTATAATTCTTCAAAACGGCCTTTTATATTCACTCACGGCTAGACTTGCTCCAGCCTGGAATAAAACTGGCTATCTCTTAGTACAATAAATAAATAAAATAAAAGATGTCTACACAAAAACCTGGATACCAATATTCATAGCAGCATTGTTTATAATAATCCAAATATTTCTCAACTGATGAATGGATAAATAAAATGTTGCATATACCCATACAGTAGAATTTTTAATTTTATTCAAGAAAAAGAAGAGTACTGATACATTCTACAAAATGGATAACCCTGAAAACATTATGCCAGTGACAGAAGCCATTCACAGAAAAACACATATTATATATTTTCATGTATGTGAAACATCCAGAATAGGCAAATTCACAGAGAGCAGAGTGGTGGTTGCCTAAGTCTTTGGGAAGGGGGGTGGTTGGAGGGAAATGGGAGGGACTGGTAATGGTGGGTAATGGGTTTCTTTTTAGGGTAATGAAAATGTTCTAAATTTTAAAAAAATATATGTTTTATTGATTTTAGAGAGAGGAAGGAAGAGGGAGAGAGAGAGAAACATCAATTGGCTGCCTTTTGTACACCCACTATTGGGAACCAAACTGGCAAGCTCTTGGTGTGTGGGATGATGCTCAACCAACTGAGACACACTGGTCAGGGCGAAAATGTTCTAAAATTGATTGTGGTAATGGTTACACAACTCTGTGATCTAAATACCATTGATTTATACTTGAAATGGGTTAATTACATGGCATATAAATTATACATCAATACAATTATTTTTAAAAAGATGGGGAGCAGAGAAATGCGGTAAAGACCGGCAGAGGAGGGGGATGGTGTTGAGAGAATTTTCTTAAAGATGGGAGATAAAGGCTGGTGTGGTTCAGTGGGTGAGCACTGACCCAGAAACCAAGAGGTCACCGGTTCAATTCCTGGTCAGGGCACATGCCCAGGTTGCGGGCTCAATCCCCAGTAGGGGGCCTGCAGGAGGCAGTCAATTAATGATGTTTCTCTCTCATCTATGTTCCTATCTCTCCATCCTTCTCCTTTCCTCTCTTTCTAAAAAAAAAAAAAAAATCAATAAAAACATTTTTTAAAAAAGGTGGGCGATAGATATGGAAGCCAAAATATAAAAAGAATCATGACAAGTTCCACTTATTTTCCAAATAGATGTCATTATTTCTAACCCTCCCACTCCCTGATCCTTTTGTTGATGGGCCTTATGTATTCAGCCTCTGATTCTTTTGTTGTTTCTTCCTTTTGGAATGGCCTTTTTGTTCATTTATGCACTCCACCCACCTTCATTAAACAGCTGCAACGCGTTACGCATTGGGGCTAGGCGAGGTTGTGGCCCTTTAAGAGCTCGCAGTCAAAATTGCCTTTCAAAACCCTGCCTACCTCTTTAAGTTCAGCTGAAATGTTACCTTTTCTGTAAAGCATCTCCAAAATCTCCACCCCCCTTTTTCTGAGCCTCCGTAATACTTTGTACTTCTTTTAAGGTTTTTATGTAATTTTGCATTGTATGAGAATCATTGAGGTGATTGTTTTATCTTTGCTGGAGTGCGTACCCTGTAAGGGTTATTCAGTTTATTGTTCTCCAGAAAACCTGATACAGCACCTTCAGCCTATGTAGTAGTTACTTTAAAAATACATCCTGCCTTGGCCAGTGTGGCTCAGCTGTCTGGGCAGTGTCCCGTCGGGCACCGAAAGGTTGCTAGTTCGATTCCCAGTCAGGGCACATGTCTGGGTTTCAGGCTCCATCCCCAGTGGGGGACATGCAGGAGGCAGCCAATCGATGTTTCACTCTCACACTGATATTTCTCTTTTCCTCTCCCTTCTCCTCTCTCTAAAAATCAATTTACAACAAATAGATATCAACAAGTGAATCTAAAAATCAAGTGAATAAATAATCTGATGAACAGAATAAATTGGTGAATATAATAGAATCAGGGGCACAGAAGGGAGTGGACTGACTATTCTGG
>NW_006382996.1:1041957-1043387 GCF_000327345.1 Myotis davidii
GGGTGTTTGGGGGGGGGTTGGGGTGGGGGGCGGAGGGTGGGGTGGGAACTGGGTGGAGGGGAGCTATGGGGGGAAAAGTGTGTAATAATCTGAACAATAAAGATTTAATTTTTAAAAATAAATAAATAAAAATCAATTTAAAAAATTTAAAGGCTATTAAAATATATCCTAATAAGTGTAATTTAGTTAATGTTAGGCATTAAATTAAGGTTAAGCAAAGAGGGCAGTATTATATTCTATATAAAATGTGAAATGTGGACTTAGAGCTGAGTTTAAATGTGGCTTTTGTCACTTAAAAGCCATGACCTAGTTCCAAATTTCTTAGACTCCCTGACCTTGTATCCTTCATTGTAAAGTACTGATATCCTTTATTGGGTTATTTTGAGGATCAGTAATATTTTTTTTAAATATGTTTTTAGCCCTAGCCAGTTTGGCTCAGTGGATAGAGCATTAGCCTGTGGACTGAAGGGTCTCAGGTTCAATTCCAGTCAAGAGCATGTACCTCTGTTGCTGGCTCAATCTCCTGGCATGTGCAGGAGGCAACCAATCGATGTGTCTCTCTCACATTAATGTCTCTCTCTCTCTCTCTCATCCTCCCACCTTTCCATTCTCTCTAAAAATCAATGGGAAAATATCCTTGGGTGAGGATTAACAGTGACAAAAAATATGTTTTTATTGGGGGGCCTGGGGGGAGAGAGGGAGAAAGAGAAACATTGATCGGCTGCCCCTGCTGGGGATGGAGTTGTAACCCAGACTTGTGACCTGACCAGGAATGGAACCAGTGACCTCTCGGTACATGGGACGATGCTCAACCAACTGAGCCACACCAGCCAGGGTCAGGATCAGTAATATTTATACTTATAATCACATACCAGCATGTAAATAGATTGTTATTTCTTTTTATCAAAAAACCCTTTTTCTTGATACCATTTTTTCCTGCTGCTGCCTCATTTCTCCTCTTCCCTTTACTTATTTATTTTTAATATATTTGTATTGATTAAGAGAGTGAGGAAGAGGGGGGAGAGAGAGAGAGAGAGAGAAATATGAGAGAGACATTAATATGAGATAGACACATCAATTGGTTGCCTTCCGTACACACCCAGACCAAGGCCAGGGACTAAACCTGCAACTCAGGTAGGTGCCCTTGACTGGGAATTGAACCCTAGACCCTTAGGTGCTCTGCAACCCAGGCATGTGCCCTGACCCAGAATCGAACCATGACCTCTTGGTTCATAGGTTGACGCTCAACCTCTGAGCCTCACTGGCTGGGCTCCTTTTTCTTTTAAATACTCATCTGAGGATGTGTTTTTCATTGGTTCTAGAGCAGCCGCGGGCCGGATCCGGCCCGTTTGAAATGAATAAAACTAAAAAAAAAAGACCGTACCCTTTTATGTAATGATGTTTACTTTGAATTTATATTAGTTCACACA
>NW_006382996.1:1043423-1043673 GCF_000327345.1 Myotis davidii
TTTCATATTCTTTTTCTGTTGTTACTCCTCATCCAAGTATATTTTTTCTATTGAGTTTTAGAGAGATGGAAGGAGGGAGGCAGGGGTGGAGAGAGAGAAACACATCGATTGGTTGCCTCCCCGAAATATCAGTGTGAGAGAGAAACATCAATTGGTGCCTCCCTTATGCACCCTGATGGGGATTGAACCTACAACCTAGGTGTGTGCTCTGACTGGGAATTAAACCCGTGACTGTTTGGTGCATGGGACG
>NW_006382996.1:1043810-1045241 GCF_000327345.1 Myotis davidii
GAAGGAGGGAGGCAGGGGTGGAGAGAGAGAAACACATCGATTGGTTGCCTCCTGCACACACACCAACCAGGCTGGGGATCTAACCTGCAACCCAGATATGTGCCCTTGACCAGGAAGTGGACCTGGGGCCCTTTGATGCTTGGGCTGGTGCTCTAACCACAGAGCCACACCTGCCAGTGCCAGACATTCATATTCTTTTTTTTTTTTAATCTTTATTGTTGAAATCAGACTTTCATATTCTTGAATGGTCAGTTCTTAACCCTCATCTTACTTAATCTATTATCAACACTTGACACAGTTTCTTGATCACCCTGTTCCTTAAAACATGTTCTTGCCCTAGCCAGTTTGCTCAGTGGATAGAGCACCGACCTGCGGACTGAAAGGTCCTGGGTTCAATTCTGGTCAAGGGCACATACCTTGGTTGCATGCGGGCGGCAACCAATAGATGTGTTTTTTTCACATTGATGTTTGTTTATCTCTCTGTCTCGCCCCTTCCCTTCCACTCTCCAAAAAAAAACCAATGGAAAAATATCCCCCCCAAATCAAACAAAAGCACACTTTCTTGATTGGGTTCACAGAACACCACACTCTCCTATTCCTCTTGTATTTATGGCCTCTCTCCTTCAGGCTCCTTTCCTTGCAATTTTCCTGATCTCCAAACCTTGTAGACTCACTCCTTGAGTTTTTCTGTCCACACTTCTCCCTTTATAATTTTATTCAATCTCATAACTTTAAATATCATCTATATGTGACAACTCTCAAATTATGTTTCCACCCTGGACTGCCCTCCTGCTTCCCAGATTCATATATCTAACATCACATTTGGCACCACCATGTAGATGTTTATTAGACATTTGAAATTTAACATGCTTACAACAGAGCTGCAGCCTGCTTCCTGCCTGTCCGTCCCCCCAAAACTGTCCTCTCTGTCTTCTTCATCTCAGTAAATGGTAACTTCACTCTTGCTGGTCCTCGGGCCAAAACCCTGGGCTTACCCATAATACTAGTACCTACTTTACTGATACATAGTTAATGATCATAAGGTGAGCAATTACAACTAAAATCACCTAGGGAAGACATGATTCCATTCTCTTTATTCTTTTTTGCATAGAAAGAAGTCAACAGTGTCATCTTAAAACATAAGAAAGAGAAAAGCTGCTTTAATTTCATGTCTCCTGCCAGTTACTGTCCCGTTCTGATCCCTTTCATGATCAAGCTTCTTTTTGTTTACTCATTACTATCCTTTATTTTTTTCAAAGAGCAAGTTTATTTATTTATTTATAATCAAGCTTCTTGTAAGAGTAGTTCTATAGAGTATTTTTTTTTTATTTTTTCCAATCCACACCTGATGATTTTATGGAGAGAGAAGCATTGATGTGTAAAGGGAACATTGATCAGTTGCCTCTGGTCACGCTCCCACCCTCTCCCCCC
>NW_006382996.1:1045296-1050598 GCF_000327345.1 Myotis davidii
GATAAGTTCCCTGACCAGGATTAGGACCTTAAACCTTTTTCTTTTGGTGTGCAGGGTGACACGCAACCAACCAAGCCACCCCGCCAGGCTGTATTTGTTTTTTATTTATTTTGTTTTATTTTGTATTTATTTTTAATTTTGGTAAAATGTACATTACATAAATTTTACCATTTTTGTCATTTTTAC
This sequence comes from Myotis davidii, assembly GCF_000327345.1. Lineage (NCBI taxonomy): Eukaryota > Metazoa > Chordata > Mammalia > Chiroptera > Vespertilionidae > Myotis > Myotis davidii. The sequence continues at coordinate 1,045,483 of NW_006382996.1, forward strand.
AAATCTTTTTTATTGAATTTATTGGGGTAATACTGGTTAATAAATTATATAGGTTTCAGATATATAATTCTACTAGAGGCCCAGTGCACAAAAATTTGTGCACTGGCAGGGGAGGGGGGGTTGGGGCGGTGTCCCTCAGCCCCACTTGTGCCCTCTCACAGTCTGAGACCCCTCGGGAGATAACCACCTGCTGGCTTAGGCCCACTCCCCGGGTGGCAGATGGCAGGCCTGACCCCTCAGTGCCTGCCCTGCCTCCCTGGGTCAGGCACACAGCAGGGCCGATCCAGGGGTTGGGGTGCTGGCCCAGGTCAGGTTGCACACAGGACACCCCAGGTTGGGTCGCACACGGGACGCCCAGGCAGGCCAGCTGATTGTTGCTGCCCCGCCCGGCCACCCGCCGCCCCGGGTCACAGTTAGCAGGCCCGATGACAGCAGGGCAGGCGGGATGGCACTGTCCCGCCCTGCCTGCAGTATGCAAATTAGCCGCCATCTTTGTTGGCGGTTAATTTGCATATCATGCTGATTAGCCCATGGGAGGTGTAGCAAAGGTACGATCAATTACCATGTTTGTCTATTATTAGATAGGATAATATACCATCTGTATATTGTATTGTGTGTTCACCACCCAAATCAAGTCTCCTTTTATCACCATTTCCCCTCCCCATACCCTCTTCTACTCCCCCACCCCCCCTTACTCTGGTAATAACCATACTGTTGTCTGTGTCTGTGCATTTTGTGTGTGTGCTTAATCCCTTCACTTTTCCACCCTTCCCCGCACCCCTCTTCCCTCTGATAGCAGTCAGTCTATTCTCTGTGAGTCTGTTTCTATTTTGTCTCTTAGTTTATTTTGTTCATTAGATTCCACATATAAGTGAATTCATGTGGTACTTATCTTTCTCTGACTGGCTCATTTCACTTAGCATAATGTTCATTTTTCCCATTTTTAAGTGTACAGTATAGTAGTGTTAAGTACATTTACTTACATTGCTGTGCAACCAATCTCCAGAACTCTTTTCATCTTGCAAAGCCAAATGTCTACATTCGTTATTAAACAACTTTCCCCCCAACCCTCCCCGGCCTCTGGCAACCACTGTTCTGCTTTCTGTCTCTCTGAATTCTCTAAATGCCTCATATAAATGCAATCATATAGTATTTGTCTTTTTGCCATTAGCTCATTTCATTCAGTATAATGTCCTGAAGGTTCATCCATGTTGGTATATATGTCAGAATTTTCTTCCTTTTTTATTTATTGGTTGATGAGAGAGAGAGACCCACTGTTCTACCTATCCATGCATTCACTGGTTGATTCTTGTATGTGCCCAGACTAGGGATTGAACCCACAAACTTGGTGCAGCAGATGATGCTCTAACCAACCGAGCTTGGCCAGCCAGGACGAGAATCTCCTTGCTTTTTAAGGCTGAGTAATATTTTGTTGAATGTATTTACCACATTTTGTTGATCCATTCATCTGTGAGGGACAGTTGGGCTTCTCCCATCTTCTGGCTATTGTGAATAATGTTGCTATGAACATGGATGTATAAATATCTCTTCAAGACTGTTTGCAGTTCCCTTGGGTGTATTCCCAGAGATGGAATTGCTGAATCATATGGTAATCCTATTTTTAATGTTTTGAGGAATCACCATATTTTTTCTCCATGGCAGCTATACCAGTTCACATTCCCACCAACAGTGCGCAAGGGTTCTTCTGATTTTTCCACTCCTTGCCAACACTTACCTTCAGTTTTTTTGATAGTAGCTATGCTAATGGTTGTAAGATGGTGTCTTGTAGTTTTGATTTGCATGTCTCTAATGATTAGTGATGTTGAGCATCTTTTCATGTATTTGTTGGCAGTTTATATATCTTATTTTGAAAAATGTCTTTTTAAGTCCTTTGCCCACTTTTTTTTTTTAATATATTTTATTGATTTTTTACAGAGAGGAAGGGAGAGAGATAGAGAGTTAGAAACATCGATGAGAGAGAAACATCGATCAGCTGCCTCCTGCACACTCCCCACTGGGGATGTGCCCGCAACCCATGTACATGCCCTTGACCGGAATCGAACCTGGGACCTTTCAGTCCGCAGGCCGACGCTCTATCCACTGAGCCAAACCGGTTTCGGCCTTTGCCCACTTTTTTAATGAATTGTTGGGTTTTTGTTGTTAAGTTGTTGTTCTTTATCTATTCTGAATATTAACTACTTAGCGGATATGTGACTTGTGAATATTTTTTCAGTCTGTAAGCTGCTTTTTACTCATGCTTGTGTTCTTTGAAGTATAGTTTTTAATTTTGATGTAGTTTAATTTATCATTTTTTCTTCTGTTGCCTTTGTTTTTGGTGTCATATCTAAGAAATTGTCAAATCCAATTTCATGAAGCTTTCCCCCTATGTTTTCTTTCAAGAGTTTTATAGTTTTACCTTATATGTTTAGGTCTTTGATCCATTTGGGGTTAATTTTTGTGTACAGTGTAAGGTAAGGGTGCAACTTCATTATTTTTTATTCTTATTTTTTATTTTATTGATTTTAGAGAGAAGAAAAGAGAGAGAGAGGTTCATTGATTTGTTGTTCCACTTATTTATGCATTCATTGGTTGATTCTTGGATGTGCTCTGATCAGGGGTTGAACCCAAAACCTGGGCATATTGGGACAATGCTCTAACCAACTGAGCTGCCTGGCCAGGGTCCCACTTCATTCTTTTGCAGGTAGATATGCAGTTTTCCCAATTCCATTTGTTGAAAAGACTTTCCCCCCATCAAATGGGGAAATGAACAATCATAGCTTTTAGTCGCGTGCTGTCCTAAGTAACATGCTAAAACCTCACAGCCTCCTGCTCCGTCCTGCCTGGGACATGAACCATCCCTTTGTCTAGCTCAGTGATGGCGAACCTTCTGAGCTCGGCGTGTCAGCGCTTTGAAAAACCCTAACTTAACTCTGGTGCCATGTCACACGTAGAAATTTTTTGATCTTTGCAACCATAGTAAAACAAACACTTATATTTTTTATATTTATTTTATATATATAAATGCCATTTAACAAAGACAAATCAACCAAAAAAATGAGTTCATGTGTCACCTCTGACACGTGTGTCAGGGGTTCGCCATCGCTGGTCGAGCGTATCCAGTCCCTTAGTAGGCGTCTCGGTTAGGAGAGTGACTGACTTGGTATTGCAGTGCTTGTGTTTAAGTACCCCGTGTTTTACTCCATAATGGCCTAAAAGCACAAGAGTAGTGATGCTGGCAATTTGGATATGCCAAAGAGAAACTGTGAAGTGCTTCCTTTTATTAAAAAGGTGAAAGTCATCAGTTTAATAAGAAAAATTTTAAAAACTGTGTGCTGAAGTTGCTAAGATCTATAGTAGGAACGAATCTTCTGTCTGTGAGATTGTGAGGAAAGAAAAGAAATTTATGCTGGTTTTGCTATGGCACCTCACACTGCAAAAGTTACAGCCATAGTGCATGGTAAGCGCTTAATTACATGTGTGGGTGGAAGGCCCACACAGAAAGTGTGTTCCGATTGCGGGCCGTGTTGTGGCAGGAAGCACTGAGCCACTATGAAGACCTCAGGAAGGGAGCCCTGAAATGAGGGACATTACGCCATCTAATGCAAGTAAGGAATGGCCACACAGACTTAGGAACAGGTTTGGCTGAAATACATAAAAATTATTAGAAAGAAAGAGAGAGAGAGACAGGCCACATTCATATAACTTCCATTGCAGCATATTGTTATAATTATTCTATGTTATTGGTTATTGTTGTTAATCTCTTACTGTGCCTAATTTATAAATTAAACTTTATTATAGGTATGTATGTATGTATGTATGTACAGAAAAAAGCAGAGTATATGCACGGTTCGGTACTATCCATGGCTTTAGGTATCCACTGGGCGTCTTGGAACATATTGCCCACAGATAAGGGGGACTACTATATTTTCTATTTTTTAATCTTTTACTTTCTGGGGTATTTATCTTCAGTTTATCTCCTATTCCTCCTATGGATATTTTAAAAATATCTGCTATCATATTTTTAATGTCCAAGAACTTTTGTCTCTGTAAGTTCCTTTTTTTGTTTATTTATTTATTTTTTGCTTCATCGATGAAATATTCTTGTTTAAAATTTTTGAGACTTTTAATTATTATTGAGTTTTTTCACTAAGTCACAACCGGTGCTCATTCAAACGGCACCTGTGCAGCCTTTGCTTTAAAAATAACACATTTTAAATTTGAGGTGACCCTGATCAGCGAGGCTCAGTGGTTGAGCGTTGACCTATGAATCAGGAGGTCACAGTGCAATTCCAGGTCAGGGCACAGGCCCGAGTTGCAGGCTCCATCCCTAGTAAGGGGCGTGCAGGAGGCAGCCAATCAATGATTCTCTCTCATCACTGGTGCTTCTCTCTCTGTCCCTCCCTCTTCCTCTCTGAATCAATAAATACATATATTTGGAGAAAAAAATTATTATTGAGCTTTTCTTCTATTTTATCTCTTTTTCTTTTGAGTTTCTTTGTGGGGAGGCAGGTGGGGGTGTTCTGTTTGTTTTGGTCATTGACTTCAAAGGTTTTCCTTAAATGTCTCATGTGTTTTGGCTGTTTACGTGGAAGGTATTGACAAAACAGATGGAAGCCCTGCTGGGAAGGGGAGCCCTCACTATGGGTGACCAAGCTGTTGCACAGGAACAGACCTGGAGCCGTCATGTACAGAGCTTTTCTATTGGGCCGGTCAGTTTTCCCAGAGAGAAATCCCCCAGTCTCCTAGGAGGGGGCAGGTTGGAGAAACGGCTGTGGGTGTTACTTCATCTCCGTGTTTTCAGTTTAGCCCTTGTCCCACTGAGCTGTGTGTCGTGGCTGTAAACCCAGAGTTCCCCGGTGCGGCCTCCGAAGAGTAAACTAGTTTCCTCCTGGAGAGGAGGTAGCAGAAGGGCAGTGGTAGCCTGATTACGTGTCTAACGCCCCAGTCTTTTTAAGTACTTGGTGCCTCTAATTTCTTTTTTTTCCCCCCCAGTATAAAGTTATTAAAATTTTTGTTTGTTTGTTTTTAAAGGATTTTTAAAAATCTTTATTGTTGAAAGTTACATATGTCCCCTTTCCCCCCATTGACGCCTTCTATCCCCCCTCCGTCATCCCCC
>NW_006382996.1:1050628-1051465 GCF_000327345.1 Myotis davidii
CCCCCTCTCCCCGCCACCGCCCCAGGCCTTCATCACCATATTGTGTCCATGGGTTATGAGTATATACATATAAGATCTTAGGTTTATCTCTCCTCTCCCTCCCACCAACCTCCCCTTCCCTCTAAGATTCGTCAGTCTGTTTCGTGCTTCTCTGTCTCTGGATCTATTGTTCAACAGTTTATTTTGTTCTTTAGAGTCCACATATGAGTGAGATCCTGTGATTCTTGTCTTTCTCTGACTGGCTTATTTTGCTTAGCATGACACTCTACAGGTCCATCCAAGCTGTTGGAAATGGCAGAATTTACTTCTTCTTCTTCTTTTTTAAATATATTTTTATTGATTTCCTAGAGGAAGGGAGAGGGAGAGAGACAGAAGCATCGATGATGAGAGAGAATCATTGATTGACTGTCCCCTGCACACCCCCACCTGGGGATCAAGCCCACAACCTGGACACGTGCCCTTGTCAGGAATCAATACCAGGGCCCTTCGGTCCGCAGGCCAACACTCTATCCACTGAGCCACACGAGCTAGGCTTTACTTCCTTTTTTAATGTCTGAATAAGATATATATATATTATTATATCACATTATTATATATATAGATCACATTTTCTTTACCTGTCTATCCATTAAAGGGCACTTAGGTTGTTTCCATGTCTTAGTTATTGTGGCGAATACTGCAGTGAACATGGGAGTACAGATACCTCTTAAGATAGTGGTTCCATCTCCTTAGGATATATACCCAGAAGTGGGATTGCTGGAACCGTGAAGTTCTATTTTTAATTTTTTGAGGAAGCTCCATACTGTTTTTTTTTAAATATATATTATCTGCTTTCCC
>NW_006382996.1:1052261-1052997 GCF_000327345.1 Myotis davidii
TACATGTTTCAGAGTTAACAGTTCTTTTTTTTTTTTTTTAAAGAGGAAAGGGTGATTTAAAAAAATATATTTTATTGATTTTTTACAGAGAGGAAGGGAGAGGGATAGAAAGCTAGAAACATCGATAAGAGAGAAACATCGATCAGCTGCCTCCTGCACACCCCCTACTGGAGATGTGCCCGCAACCAAGGTACATGCCCTTGACCAGAATCGACCCTGGGACCTTTCAGTCCGCAGGCCGATGCTCTATCCACTGAGCCAAACCGTTTACAGCCACATTGTTTTTATTTTTTTTTATTTTTGTGGATGTGGATGTGTGTGTGGGTGTGTAGGTCCAGACTGTTTTTAATTCTACATTCCCACCAATAGTGCTTCAGGATTCCCCTTTCTTCACATCTGTGCCAGCGTTTGTTATTTCTTGTTTGTTTGGTTTTTTTGTTTGTTTGGTTTTTTAAATAAGTCATCCTAACAGGAGCTGGGGATCAAAACTGCAACCCAGGTACATGCCCTTGACTAGGACTTGAACCCGAGATGCATTGGTGTGTAGGCTGATGCTCTAGCCACTGAGAACACCAGTTTGGGGACAAGCGTTTGTTTTGTTTGTTTGGTTTTGTTGTTTGTTTGGTTTTTTAAATAAGTCATCCTAACAGGAGCTGGGGATCAAAACTGCAACCCAGGTACATGCCCTTGACTAGGACTTGAACCCGAGATGCATTGGTGTGTGGGGTGGGCTGAT
>NW_006382996.1:1054817-1062944 GCF_000327345.1 Myotis davidii
AGTATCTTCAAGGTATGCCTGTCCTGATGAAGGTGGGGAAATACCTGCTTTAACATATCTTAGCCTGAGTAAAGGTTTTTTTAAAGATGTTTTTATTGATTTTTAGAGAGAGCGGAAGGGAGAGAGAGATAGAAGCATCAATGAGAAACATCAACATCAATCCACTACCTCCTGCACCCCCCAGCTGGGGATAGAACCCGCAACCCACAACCCCAGGCATGTGCCCTGACCAGAAATCAGAGATTTCTTGGTTCGTGGGTCGATGCGCAATCACTGACCCACACAGGCGGGCAAGATTTTAATTTTGAAGTTTGCTAAAGGTCAGAGGCATGAAATATAAAAGGCATATTTTACAGTAATTAAGATTCTTTGGGGGAAGATTTCCCTCTTTGATATTTATGGTTCTCCTTTCTTCTGTTACTAATCCAATTCCTCACTACCACCATCACCACCAAAACAAGAGAGAGAGAGAGAGAGAGAGAGAGAGAGAGAGAGAGAGAGAGAATGAATGAATCCTGGAGATGAAACTAACACTTTAAAATAATTTCTAATAGATTTATTCTATCAAGTGCTTTAAGCCAGGGGAGAACTGGAATCTTAGTGTGATGTAGTAAAATGTACTATATTTTAGGTAATTATGCAGATTTAGAGCTTTATTGAACACAGAGCATAAGGATCTAAAATATGCCACGAAGGAATGGATCCACGTTCCAGCCAGCCTGGAATTTCATCTCTAATAGAAGAACCTAAAATGTTTAGCAGAGTCCGGCTCCGTCTTGTATCACTAGTGAAAGATGAGGGGTGTTCACCCCCATCCTACATTATTGCTTGACCATAATGTACCTATTATTCACTTGTTTAAACTTTTAAAACTTGTAAATAACTTAGAATTGACTAAACCCCTAATATCATTATAAAAACTTCATATTTTACTACCCAATATGGTCATTAGTATTTTATTTGTCCAAATTTACAATAATTTTCTAGCTCTTGCATGTATTTTGCAGTTCTTATTCTACAGTTTTATGAATTAATTTTGTTCATAAAAATATTCAACTTATTTTTACTTCATGATTTGAAAAGTTTTTATTATTTCCACTTTATCATTTTTTAATGGAACCTCGATTTTATTAGTCTTGTCTAAATGATACGGTTTACTTAAGAGGCATACATTGTGTTCTCTAGCATCTGTGTGATAAAAACATTTCACTATAACAAAGTACCTTTTTTCAAACCTTAACAAGCTTATTTTGGCCCCTCATTATTCCTGAAAAATAGGTAAGACAATTATGTACTTATTTATTCTATGGCAGACAGGAATTCCTTTACTATTTTTTAAAACTCTCCTATCAAGTTCATTGCTATTAAAGTTTGAAATCATTCTTTCTTTCTTTGGGGGGGGGCTTTATTTTATATATATATATATATATATATATCAGAGAGGAAGGGAAAGGGAGAGAGAGAAAGAAACATCAATGATGATAGAGGATCATCGATCAATTGCCTCCTGCATGCCTCCTACTGGAGATCGAGTCTGAAACCCAGGCATGTGCCCTTGACCAGAATCGAACCCAGGACCCTTCAGTCAGCAGGCCGACGCTCTATCCACTGAGCCAAACCAGCCAGGGCAAATCATTCTTTCCAAGGTGCCAGGATCTTCCTCACTCTCCGACATCTACACGTGTAATCCTTTTGACCTTCTGTTCCTCATGTCTCCTTGCAGCCATATGTGTCGTTGTCTCAGCAGATGGCACCACCTAGTCCAAGCAACAGCACACCGAACAGCAGCAGCGGGAGCAATGGAAATGACCAGCTGAGCAAAACCAACCTCTACATCCGGGGTTTGCAGCCAGGCACTACTGACCAGGACCTTGTCAAGTTGTGTCAGTCGTAAGTTGGGGTATGTGTGGGTAGGCTTCCAGGGACAGTATAGATTGGGTGACACTGGCTTGTTGCCAGATACTCTTATCCTGAAATACAATATTATTTTGCTTCTACTCCATAGTCATAAGGTTTCTCAGCAGCCCCTCTTAAAGAAATTCTACCTGCTACTAATATATAAAACCTTTTGTTTCTCTGAGGAAAGCAAAATAAGGCTGGCCCTTAAAGCCTAGTGTATGACTTTGTTTCTAACAAGTATCTAGAATTAATGGTCTTCGTGGAAAGGTTCCTATCCTTACACCTTGAATAGAAATATTCAGCATCTCCAAAGGCAGTGAGGATATAAGCAAGTGGGACTAGTCAAGTGAATTATGTACTTAGAAGAGCTTCTGCTGCTAGAGATATACCCAGTGAACCAGAGAAGCCCTCAGATTAGCGGGTAAAGGAGAAGTTGGAGAAAGAGGCGGTTACGTTGCATCTTCCCTCTAAAGACATTTGGGGTTCTTCGGAGTAGACGTGAGTCAGAAGGTGGAGGTAACGATTATGTAATTAGCCCAGTTAAGAATCCTGGAAAAACTGCATGTGTGTCGAAATGCCAGTTCATTTCCTTTAGGCAGAAAAAGTATATGTTTCAAATAATCTAGAGGAAAAGTCGGGGGATGGAAGGGGAACATCACTGGGGAGAAGGAAAACTGAATTTTGGTAAGTGGATGGTCGAAGGAGAAAAATTGGAACCGTCGATTATGTAAATTTACCATTTTTAAAAACTTTGTTTTGAAGTATAACAAGTGCACGGAAAAACGCACAGATCGTAAGCGTATTTACAACAGTGAGTTTTTACAAGGTGAACACAGCCTTATTGTTACCAGATCGAGGAACAGAACACCGCCACCTGTTCAGAAGCCCGCCCCTCAGTCACTATCTCTGTCCCGTCCCAGAGGTGTCCACTTCCACATGAGCAGCGCTGCTCTGAGCTTGTACGTGTCCTTTGGTGCACGTGTGCGCACAGTCATGTTGTGTCTATACCGACGAGTAAAATTGCTGACTCAGAGGATGTGCATTTGTGCAGCTTCTGTTGATATTGCTGGACAATGTTCTGAAGGAGTCACAGCAATTCGGACTCCCACAACGACGCCTGTAAGTTCCAGGGCCCCACGTCCTGGAGAAGCAGAACTCTGCCTGCAAAAGATAGCTGTGCGAGGCAGCCCATGCACTCCATAAACCCCTGACTCTTCTGATGTGGTTTGCAAATCATATGGATGTTTTTGTTAGCACCAGGCTACACAAACTCAGCCTCTACAGGCTAGATGGATGTGTAACACGGGTTCCTGTAACGCAACTTACCTTGCTAGGAAGGTATTTCCATGGCACTTAGTCTAGGACGAGTAATGTTTCGGGGAATGGAAATTGGCAGAAATGTTGGTTCATGAGGGAAAAGAATACTTATCAGTCTAATTCCTTCATTCCGCACCTGTGTTTCTTGTCCGAGACATATTGTGCTACAAAAATCTTCTCATGCCACATGACAGGGAAAAAACTCAGTTTTTCCCATCAGTTGCCTTGCCGTCTGCTGTGTCTGAAGGGATGAGCATAGTCGGGTCAGCATGTAGGATGGAAGTGAGGAGTCCGAAAGGGGACTGTGGAGAGGTGGCAGCGAGGCAGGGAACGCGTGGTGACTTATGAGGACAGGGAGGCAGCAGACCCCTCAGGGACGCGTTGAGCTGGGAGTTAAACCTCTCTAGGAAGGGTGTTTCCTATGCGTAGAAGGACGTCCTGCCTTTGTCCCAGTTGGTCTCTCTCCGGCTTGCAGGGGAAGTACAAGTGGCTGGATCCGAAGCCCCGGTGGGTGGGAGGAGAGGCGTGGAGTCTGGGACTGGAGCTGGCAGTTCTCTTGGAGGGGCTCCTCTGAGGGGGAGGCGGCGGGAGCGGCTCAGCGCCGCCAGCTGCCCGGAAAGTCTGAGCTCAGTCTCAGGCTGCTCAGCCCACAGCAAGCTCCACCCTGGGGCCTCCGCAGGGATGGCAGCGTGCGTGTCCTCTGGCCTCGTCTCACGCCGCTCGCTCTTCCTTTGCCTAAATTTGGGAAAGAATCCAAGTATGTAACCCTGAAGAGCTAGGATCACCCCTCCTCCCCCCATTTTAATGTGTTCTTTTCCCGGCCTCCAGGGCATTGCTTAGCTTATTCTTCCTAATCCATTGGTTCGAAGAAGCCCCACTAAAAACGTCAGTGAGAGGTCCCCGAGGAGCGAAACACATACATCAGCCATCCCACAAGCTTTAGGGATGAGAAGAGCCGTAGGAAAAATGCTTCTTTGGGATATTGGTCTTAAAGTCAGTCCCTGCTGAGTGGTTTCGGTTAAATCTTGTAACTTTGTTAGTGTTATCTGTTCTCTCTTTAACATTTTCACCCTCCTGGAGTGGAGTGGAGAGAATTTTTCTAGTGGAACGCTGCTCTTATAATCCCTGACTTGTGACACTCCACTCTGCTGCCAACGTATGCTCTTTCAACATGTTGGAAACATGACTGTCATACAAATATAGGTGAACACATGCCAAAGATTTACTCCACTCATTCATTGGTGAGGGAGCCAGCAGGAAGGTAAAATGAGTTCAAAAAGCATTTGAGGGACTGAGTATTTATAGGTACGGAAAAGAGAATGTTGAAATAAGATTGCTGGGTTACATACAAAACTGGTTCATATTCCAAAGAACAATAAAACAGTAACCTTTGGGATTTTCTTTTCTACTGGACAGAAATTATTTGCATTTCTACTGGATAAAAATCAACGGGTTAGTATGTATCTTCACTAAGCCTGGGCCCTAACCAGTAGTAAACAGTAAATGAAACAACTCGCTAGATAATTAAACATACCTTGAGTGGGCCTTTTGTTTTATTTATTTATTTATTTAAAAATATATATTTTTATTGATTTCAGATCCACTGGAAAGTGAGCCCACAAAACTGGGCATGTGCCCTGATTGGGAATCAAACCTGTGGGTTCCGGTTCATAGGTTGATGCTCAGCCACTGAGCCATGCCGGCTTGAGTGGGCCTTTTAGACAATATTCCAGAATGATGTTGAAAGGATATGCAATCATCATTTTGCCTTGTCATCAAGTTTTGGATAATTTTCCTTCCTTTTTTTTGTTTTGTTTTGTTAATCCTCACCTGAGGATATTTTTCTATTGATTTTTAGACAGAGTGGAAGGGAGAGAGAGAGACAGAGAGAGAGAAACATCAATGTGAGAGAGACACATCGATTGGCTGCCTTTGCACATACCCCGACCAGAGCTGGGGAACGAGCCTGCAACCGAGGTACATGCCCTTGACCAGAATCAAACCCAGGGACCCTTCAGTCCATAAACCGATGCTCTTTCCACTGAGCCAAACCGGCTAGGGCTGGATAATTTTCTTACCTGGTTGTGTGCCCACTCCCCTCCTAAGACACTCAAATCTTGACGATGAGAAATAGAAGTTTTGGAACCTCTGGTAATGGAGAGCTTAAACTTCTATTTCTCATCGTATGCTTTATAATTTAGAGCAGGAGAGCCGTTTGCAGTAGATTAAAGCTGAGGTCACTTGAATATAATAACAGTGATAACAGTTAAGAGTGTTTACATGTTTACCATGTGGTAGACACTCGTGCTTTATACTTATGAACTCATTTCCTGTTCCCATAAATCCGATTCCTGCCTTACAGATGGTGAGACTGAGGCACGGAAAGGTTAAATGACTTGTCCACGATCACACATAGCTACAAAGAGGCAGAAACAGGATTTGAACACAAGAAATTTGGTTCAGGTTGACCTTCAATCGGTAGAGGGATAGGGAACTGGGTGTCAGAGAAGATAAATGTCTATAGGTTTTTCATAGGAGGAACGGTGTTTGTCCAAAAGAAGATAAGTAACATCAAGGGTTGCTTTTAGTGCTTCAGGAATCCCTGCCTGAGCGCTGCCCTTGTACATTCTGCGATGTGCACGCCAAGCTTCTCTCCTGAAAAGACACTAATCTCTTTCTAACTGGTGTCTGAATCTTAGTTGGAGAAGAAGAGAGAAGCGTGTTGGACTACAGTTGCCTTATTTCTTGTGGGGAGCTTTGGGAATTAGGTTTACATGATAAGTCTAACATTTTAAATTCATCTTCTCTTTTCCTGTCATTAAGGTTTGGGTAGGATCAGTGTCGTAGTGGGAGTGGAGAAAGGACTGGGTTCATCCAGATGCCTCATTCTCTGTCCTTTCCTACACACCTGCCCCCAGATGATCACTTTGCGTTTTCTTCTCCCTTAGATATGGCAAGATTGTCTCCACGAAGGCCATATTGGACAAGACCACAAACAAATGCAAAGGTGAGGAAAGAGCTGTCCTGGTAATGGAGAGCAGCTGTGCGTGAGCCCACCCCTTGTCCCTGCCCTTTACTGCTGAAGGTCCCGAGTACCCAAGGCCAGAAGAAATCTCAGAGGTTTTCAGGCTAAAAGACCAGCAGAGCCCTGGCCAGGTAGCTCAGCTGGTTAGAGCCTCGTCCTGATACGCCCAGGTTGCCAGTTTGATTCCCGGTCAGGGCACATGCCAGGGTTAACCAATGAATGCATAAAGAAGTGGAACAACAAACCGATATTCCTTCCTCTCTTCCCACTTTCTCTCTAAAAATCAATCAATAAGAATGTTTTAAGACTAGAAAATATTTAGATTCTTTGGTGACCAGATCGCTAGAGCTGCAAATGCTATTTTGGGGACCTAAGGCTAGAAGTCTGCACGAAAGAGTCTTGGAGTCCCTTGGGCTTCCCTTGAACCTCCTGCTCCCCTGGCCTGGATGGTATATCTGGGCAGGTGAGGTTATTTCTCTTTAGCAAAGCACTGTAAAGGCTTTTGGGAGGTAGTAGGTGGATGACTCGCTAGGTATTATTTTGTGAGGATTAACAGTTTGGTTGGGTTTTGAGCAGTTTTAGGTGGAGATGGAAGAGTTGTAGGAGAGGAAAAGTATGTAGGTTGAAGTGGAGAATGGCTTCTTCCAGCAGGTAGCTGGTTATCTGCCATGAAGAGGCTGTGTATTCCCACCTGCCAGTGTGGCTCAGTGATTGAGCATCGGCCTATGAACCAGGAGGTCACGGTTCAATTCCCGGACAGGGCACATGCCTGGGTTATGGGCTCAATCCCCAGTAGGGGTGTGTAGGAAGCAGCCGATCAATGATTCGCTCTCATCATTGATGTTTCTCTCTCTCCCTTTCTCTCTGAAATCAATAAAACTATATATTTTTAAAAAGAGGCTGTAGTCCCATGCCTAGCATTCTGGGGTGTGGCTAGAAAAGAGGAAGGGTTGTTTTTTGAAGAAGTCAGAGTGGGGGTGCTGCAGATTATTAGAAGAGCCTCCTTCCTGAAGCCTCATTTCTGTGGAGAGAGGGAGAAAGGCGAGGACACCACAAGGACCTCAGTGCCCTGGGCACGCTTAGCTTTAGAGTAACTGAAACTGCCCGGCAGCGTGTGGCTCCGTGGGTGAGTGTCAACCCTTGAACCAAGAGGTCATGGATTCCATTCCCGGTCAGGGCACATGCCCGGGTTGGGGGCTCCATCCCCAGTAAGGGGTGTGCAGGAGGCAGCTGATCATGATGACGATTCTCTCTCATCATTGATGTTTCTCTCTCCCTTCCTCTCTGAAATCAGTAAAGACATATTCTTTAAAACACAGACCACACCTCACAGGGTCTGAGAAGCGGGTGGATAGTCACCTGAAGCCTCCCTCCCGCTTGTATTCGGTGGATCACAGCCCTTCCTCTTCTCCTGAAAAGGCGGGGCCTCCTGCCCGTCTCCCCCACCGCCCAGTGATGCTGTTTCCATTGCAGGCTATGGCTTTGTGGACTTTGACAGCCCTCTGGCCGCACAGAAGGCCGTGACAGCACTGAAAGCCAGTGGCATCCAGGCACAGATGGCAAAGGTAAGGGTGCTGCCCAGGTCTCTCCCTCCGAGGGGCTGTGGTGAGCAACAAGGTCCAGTTCCGAGGCTCCAGGGGGCTCGAGAGCCGCGATGCTGACGGGCAAAGGCCGCCTGCAGTGGTTCTGTTGCTATTACCTGGCCAAAGACAGCCTGCCTGGGCCTGGGGCCCGTTTAGCACCGCTGGGCTGCTGGAGGAAGGCCATGTGCAGGTCGCTCTGTCCAGGATGACCAGCAGGCAGGCGGGTGAGAGGTCTGCCCCCTTCCTCCCGCCGTGTCCCCATCCCCACCCTCCGCACCTCCCCACCACACACACAGCCTGTGG